>NC_134019.1:300000-515532 GCF_040712315.1 Castanea sativa | reverse complement strand
AAAAAGTAAAGCCCTCGCACATGGAGTTACGACATAAAAAGGTGAAAGAGAAAATGATCTGTAGAAAAATTGTCTTGTGGAGTAAGTAAAGCCAAGTGAATCAAATAGTCTAGAATGACATCATATAGGAATGATAAGATTGAATGTATTAACCAAGAGCTTTATAATTCAAATTGCTAGTATTTTTAATGAAGACATTTAGGTTTTAAATTTCTCTCTTCTATTGTAATTATCAAATTATTAAAAAAAAAATAGAATGTATTAGTTTTTGGTTAGGATATAATATGCGTATGTTGCATGTTGAGCATACGTTTGAAAATCTTGCAAGTAGGTATTAGTCAATTAGAAACTTTACCGGTTAAAGTTAATTTCCTAGCGTTTTCAATGAAGACTTTTAAGGTTCAAATTATCCCATTATTACTATTGAATTTACGAACAAAAAATAAAATCTAATTTAATACTCTTATCCAATATCAATATTCTGTACATAAAACGAATTTTATTCACAAAGCTTCCTAAAAAATATTTATTAAATGTTTTATGTACTAAACTAGTAATATAATTAAATTTAATCCTTAAAAAAAAAATCAAATTTGAGAAGAATAAATGTATAATATATAATGAAGAACAAAGTTTTCACCACGAAATGGAACTAGTTTAGAGATAAATTTTTTCCTCTAATAATGTGTTTATAACTATGTTTTATTATTTATTTATTTTTATGTGTGTATCTATGTTATATACTTAAGGGTCCAATTAATGTATGCCTTAAGGGCACACATTAAACCATCAATTTTTAGAAATATTTTCTCGAAAATTGAAAAAACTTTTAATACTTTTTTAATTTTTGAGAGATTCTTTTTCAAAAATGAAAATTATTATGTGCCCTTAGGGCACATATTAGCAAAATTTATTAATTAAAAATAAATAAGAAGAAGGGAAAAAAAAAAAACTTTGTTACCAGTTTAGCAAGAGCAATGCTAAATACACCAAAAAAGAAAGAAAGAGAAATTGATTACATTTTGAGTCTATCTACATGTCAATTTTTTTTTTTTTTTTTTTTAAGGAAAGTGTCAAAAATTTTTTTTTTTTTTGAATTCAGATAACTACTCATTTACCAAAGTAAGCTATACATTCCCAAAAATTCACAAACCCAGAGGCAAGGCTATTTCAGACATTTCAACCAGCTGAATACAATCATAAATTCATATGGTAAATAGAGATGCCAAATCTGGACCGTTGATTGAAATCAGGTGGTGTACTGTACATTACAAACTCCATTCACAATCGCTCTGCGACCTCTGTAGCCCGAACCTGTTTTTTGTTGTTTGGTGTTGCGTTGTTCGAGCTTTCTTCGCTAAGCAGTGATACTCAACCCTTCTCTCTCTCTCTCATCAAGGTAACTAAACTCTCTTTGTATAATTTATAAATATATATATATGTATGTATGTATTTTTGTTTTTCACTTAGATTAGATCCATTCACGCATTCATTCCTTTTGTTCGATCGTGTTTGGTGTTTTCCGATTGGGTATTCATAGAACAAAACATTACAAGTACAACTTACATTTAAAGGGGTTTTTCGTTTGTGTGTGGTGTTGGTTATTGTATGAGATGATTGGACTTTTTCTAATGTTTTCATATTCATTTGCTTGTCATTCCGATTTGGCTAAATGGACTTGGAATTAGAAATAAAGGGTTAGATTGTTTTTATATGGAAAAATTTTACATGGGTCCCGTTTGATTTCCCCAAAAATGGGTTTTTTATTTTTTATTTATTTAGTTTTATAAATTTTGTGGAACATAATATTTTCTGGGAATTTTTCTCTTGTTTGTTTGGTTGCTGGGAAAAAAAATTTAGTTAGAGAAGAATATGAACATGGGTTCTGTTTGTTTTCTTGTATTTTTTTTTTTTTTGGGATTGGATTTTCCGGGAAATGGGAATTTTTTTCTTTGTTGGATTGATGGGGAAACAGGAGTAAAAATGAAAGAGTAGAATTGTTTTTATGACTAATTTTCTATGCCCAAGAAAAATTGACAGGTTTTGGGAAAGTTTTATATTGAGGCACGAGGGACCTAGCTTCTTATTGTTGGAAAAATGTTTTTATCTTCAGTTTTGTTTTGATGGAAATTCTTGTGGGTTTAAAGTTTTTTCATAAAATTGAAAAGGAAAATTTCAGAGTGTGTAATGTGATAAATCATAAATGGGCTGTTTGGGGGATGGCTTTTCTAAAGTTTTGTTCTTTGCAGTTCCTGTGTAGCAAATGGCGATGAGGAAATTCTACAGCGAGATCAAGGGCCTGAAGGTGAAGGAGGTGCCTGAACATGTGAAGCCGATGCTTTCCACCAACTATTTGAAGAATGCATTTCAGAGATGGCTGGACAACTACCATGCCAAGTACATTCAAACCAGCTCTGTTGAGCCGCTCCTCCATGTCTGCTATGGTGGAATGATCTTTTCCTACCTGGTTGCACTCCCTGAGGAACGCCGCCACCTTAAGCACCAGGAGCATGCCAAGGAGCATGGAGGGCACTGATGATCAATTTATTGCAGGTGCTTACTCGAATGAGTAATTATGGGGTTTATTTTATTTTTATATTTTTTTTCCTGATAGATATTTGTGATTTCTGATTGAAGGCAGGTATTAAATCATTGATGCTTAATTTTTGGGTTTTGTTGGTGTTTGTGTCTATTTTAGGAGTACTGTGATATTTCGTTGCTTTGATCATTGGATATTATTGATGAGGTATAATGATATTGGATGAATGCATGTTTTTAGTAGGAATGTTTGATTATTGTATTTTATTTTATTGGTGGTTTTTGAATTTGTGAATGTGGATTTTGTGTGCTTGTAGAGAATTGCATTTGGTGTTTTTGTAGATGGATTTTGTAAATGCATGTTGGATATGATTGTCAATAATTGATTAATGACAATTTTAAATGGGTGATGGCGTATATATACACACCTTAGGGCCTGTTGCTTGGGTTGTCATCACAAATGAGGGAGAAGCTTCTTAGGATATAAGTTTGATCTATTTAAGCTTTAAATTCAAGAAGAAATGCCAAATATATTCTCATGTGTCCCATGTTTAGTTTGTTGGTGGAGAAGAGTCCATTTTAGATTCTTTGCTTTAGTTGACAGATTTTAATCCTGCAAGTGAATTCTGTTTTGAAAGCATTATATTAGTGTTAGAGCCTCTAGATTTGGGCACTACTTACAATGAGAAAGGAATGAACATAAAAGGGCAAAGGAATGAGGAGAAAAGAGGTAATAATTTACCATTCCTTGTTTGCTTACACAAGAAAATGTGGACAGATTTTGACAAAGTACTGAAGTAATTGTGAATTACTTGTTATTTTTCTGTCCAAGATGAGTTACAGACAAAGAGAGCAATTGTAGTGTGTAACGATTTCACTATGTCTAAAGAAAGGGAGAGCTGTTCTTATTAGAAAAGAAAAAAGTTTGTCTGCAAAGGCGATGTGAATAATGTTGCTAATAAAATATACTAAGAGAACTTGTTAAATTGACATTTAAGTTTACAATACAACCTGCTCAGGTCTTTTCTCTTTCCCCTCGCGAAGCTAGGTTTAGTGCACACTGGACCTTACGTAGACTATTTCAATGAGTTATAGCCTTCTTCTTTCCCCCTGCTAAGCTAGGTTTAGTGCACACTGAACCTTACCCAGACTATTACAATGAGCTATAGCTCAATTGGCACTTCCTTCTCCCATAAAAATGGGATGGAGGGTGAGGTTGTGGGTTCAAGACCCACTGTATGTGTGTAATTTATGAGTAAAAAGATGAAGGAAATGTGTTGTAATCTATAAGAAGCTAGTTAGAGAAAGTGTTTTGTCTTTTGGTTACGGTTGGTAATTATCCTTGGAAACCCCTTTTTTAGATGTCAATTATCCCCAAATATTATTTATCTTGGATTTCTCAAAGATTCAATAACACTTTAGTGATATTCTATAGTGTTTCTTATTTACAGCTCAAAGCAATTGTTTTGATTGTGGATTACAATTCCATTAAGCCTGTAGTACTTGGTTCAATGACTTTGTGTGTGTGTGTGTGTGTGTGTGTGTGTGTGTGTGTGTGTGTGTGTGTGTGCGTGTTTGTTGAATTCCCTTATGTTTCCACTTCTGGTATTTTTTTTTTGATAGGTAATATGAATATTATTAAATCAAACTGAAAACAAATGAAAGCCAATACAAGGTGTTCATGATGGTGAGCACAAGGAAAAGCAACAAACAAAAAAATATCAACAAAGAACAAGAAAAAACTTAAAGAGCAATACTAAGAGAAGAAATAAACTCGACGATAGTGGAGCAATCCGAGAAGCCCCAACACCTAGACCAATCAAATAAAGTCTTCTGGCATAGAGCTTGTAATTGAACCAAGGATTTCTTGGTATCCTCAAAAGAGCGCCGATTTCTTTCCTTCCAAACAATCCACATCAAACAACCAGGAACCATATTCCATATGTCTGAATTAAATTTTCCCAGCCAAAAACTCCAACAATACGCCAAGCTTTCCACATTGCCTGGCATGACCCATTGAGTCCCAAAGATTTGAAACATATAAACCCACAGAGAATGAGCTACTGGACAGTGGAGGAGAAGATGAAATCTCAAATTCCATATTCTATCGTTACCACCCTCCTGGTAGCATAAAACATTAGAAATGCAAGCTTCCTTGTCATTAGAACACATACACAACTCAGGATAGAGCCTTTTAAGTGAGTTACCTCCAACCCACTTATCATGCCAAAAGAGAATACGAGTGCCATCCCCCACCACAAAGGCCACATGGTTGGAGAAACTCTCCCACCCATCATGAATACCATGCCACGGACCACATCCGTGGGCCCTTCTACATATTTTAGTAGTCCACCCCCCTTGACCCTCACCATATTTAGATGCAATAACCCTCCTCCAAAGGTGTGTGCCTTCTCGCCCAAACCTCCATAACCATTTCCCTAATAAGGCTTTATTAAAATGCACTAACTTCCTGATCCCCAAACCACCCAAATCTATGGGTAAACACACCTTCTCCCAAGCCACCAATGGATATTTGAAACACTCCTCTGAAGATCCCCATAAAAACTTTCTCTGAATACGCTCCAATCTATCAGCCACAGCAATAGGAATGACAAATAATGATAGATAGTACGTAGGAAGGCTAGAAAGAGTACTTTGCACTAGGGTAAGTTTACCCCCCTTTGATAAATAAAGACGCTTCTAACCTGAGAGTTTCTTCTCCATCCTCTCCAAAATAGGATTCCACACAGATGCTGATTTGTAAGGGGTGCCCAACGGCATACCTAGGTATTTCATAGGCAGACTACCCACCCTACATCCAAGAATGGTAGCCAACGCCTCTATATTTCCAACCTCCCCTACCGGAACGATCTCACTCTTCCCGGCATTAACTTTCAAACCAGTAAAAGCTTGGAAGCAAGTCAATCCAGCCTAATGGACAACAACTGATCTCTAGATGCATCACAAAACAAAATGGTATCATCCGCAAACAGCAAATGTGAAATACGTACCCCTATAGAGTTAATAGGCCCCACAAGAAAACCACGAAGCAAATCACAATCCTCAGTTTTCTTCAGCATCCTACTTAGGACTTCCATAATAAGAAGGAAAAGAAGAGGGGACAATGGATCACCTTGTCTCAACCCACGAGAGCTTCCAAAAAAGCCCACCAGAGATCCATTCACAATAATAGAGAAGCGAACAGTAGTTATACAAGCCTTAATCCACCCCCTCCATCTCGCCCCAAAACCCATCCTATCCAACAGATAAAACAATGCATCCCAATTCACATGGTCATAGCCTTTCTCAATGTCCAATTTGCAAACCACCCCGGGAACATGACTCTTCAATCTGCTGACTAGACACTCATTAGCAATAAGCATTGAATCCAAAATTTGTTTCCCACCAACAAAAGCATTTTGAGACTCAAAGCTGAGACTATCTAGCACAACCCTCAATCTATTTGCCAACACCTTAGACAACAGCTTGTACACACTCCAACATTTTTGAAAAAAAGCCATGGTGAAGCCATCTGGACCAGGTGCTTTATCCCCCTCCATCTCCATCAAAACTTGGGTCACCTCTTCTTTAGAGAACTCCCTACCAAACTACAATTTATATTTAACTCAGTTCAGTCCTTTTGTTAGGGGTGTGGGTAAATGCTGGTTGTCAGTTCAAGTACATATGACTTTCTGTCAATTGGCATTGAGGATGATCTGAAGCTTAAGGTTGAACACCAAAGCAAGTGTTTTTGGAATTTAGTGCTAGGGGTGAGGGTGGGATTGTGTGGGCCCCAATCCAGCCTAGCTGAGCCAAGTGTTTGGCTCATGGGCTTAGCTTATATAACAGATTAGTGTTTTCAAGCTCCACTTGAGCTTTAATTAAGTCTAGATATTCTTGTTTAAACTTGGCTTTGCCACTGCTGAGCAGTCTCTAGATAATTTAACTAAGTTGCTTGAAAGTTTCTCAAGTCCTCAATGAGCTGTCTGGTTTTGATTTAATATTCTGAAGTCATAGTAGAAAAGATGTTATGCTGTGCAGTTGATAGCATCATCATGTGAGAGGTCGTGTTATATTTGTTTTTCATCACTTGAAGGCAGCCTTTTGGTGAGAAAATGCTTATATTTAATTGGCAGAGGATGTGTATTACTGCTAGAAGAGTTCTTTGTTGTTATAACATACTAAACTTAAAAATTTTTCATACCCCAAGGGGCAGCATAATCAGCTAGGGACCACACCTCTTGTGGTGTGGAGTCATTAGTTCGAATATCCCCTTCTCCCTCCCCCTTTGGCCAAATCTTGTTCTTGAGCCTTATTTGATTTTGAAGTCGTGATTTTAGCTTGGTCATTTACTAAATTAGAAGCTTGTCATAAAGAAAGTCCTAGACATTTAGCACCTCAGTTTTTTATGCATCTCTAAGATTAACTTTGTGCCTTGATTGAATTTTTAAATATCTTGTTAGTGCTCCATTGATCAAAAGAGAGAAGTTAAGACTCGTAGGGATGTTGACTATTATGGTTGTGATACATCTTTATCTGAAACACGTCCATGTCATGTGAAATTTCAGTGTAAAAAGAATATGTTGAAAATCTGTATTTGTAGATGCATGTTCAACAAATAAATTTTGATAAAACCAAAGAGGTCTATGATATGCAACAATAGAAATATGTCTCCATTAGTCATTGTAATCAAATGAATAAGTAACTTGGTTTTCATGCCTTTTACTTTACTGTCACAGAAATCATTCTTATCTCAGTTCTTTCACTCTTGTTTTGTTTGGCTTGTTACAATGCGTGTACCTAATACTTTTTGTTTCTTCTATGTGCAGGTTCCCCAGTCTTGGTTGGGAGACCGTTGAAATGCTTATCGTTCTTTGGTTTTGATATCTGGAAATTGTTAACAGAGAAATACTGTTCTTAATTGCATGCCAGCATTAAGCACAATAAGATCCACATGAACGATGTTATTTTAGTTGGATTGCTGAAAAAAATGTGTATCAGGGGAATTATGCTTTGTTACTTTATTTGGTTTGATTGCTGATTCCTGTTGATTAGATGATATTGTCTTGTTGCTTCTATTGTTACTTGTTATGTGGGGTTTTTAAAACATTCTGCCAAATCTTATATTTTGGATTTTTGTACTAATTGGTGATTTGGAGGTAAGAAGTATTTACGGGTATGGTAGTGTTATTATGCACTGCATTGATCATAAATGAATTTCTTTCCAAATTTTTGTTGTTCTCTCTGGGGAAAGAGAACAGAAATCTAAAAAACATTTTAGTCCCTTCAGCTTTGATTGTGGTGTCATTGATTTGTGGTCTATGGAGTATGGAGAATGGAGATTCAAACGTTCAGATTGCCATACCGTTGGTTCAATATGCTCTATATTTACAATTACTTCTCAAAAAAAAAAAAAAAAAACTCAATTTTCTTATTGTGATAAATTTGATCCTCCCTGGTTTTAATTTACCATAAAATTCTATAAGATAAATCCTCATGAATATGTCGAGAACTTAAAAAAAAAAAAAAAAAAAAAAAAATTAATTTCATAAATTTGTGTCTTCTTCACGGTTTTTTGTTTGTTTCTGGCCCCGAGACGTTGCCGGCACAAGCTTAGTGTCTGTTTGGATCACGTTTCTTCACCTGCGTTTTTGCCTTTTTTTTTTTTTTTTTTTTTGACCAGCATTGTACTGTTTATGGGATATGAACAGTGCATTTAGGCAAAACTACAGTGTTTTTAACAGTGAATAGTAGCTTTGAAATTATTTTTTTATTGTTTTTAGCAATAAGTTTTCAGTTTTTAACAAAATAAGCGGTATCCAAACACACAATTAGTGCCATGAGATCTTCCCTTCAAGTTTGCAATTTAAATAAAAGGATTTTGAAGTTTTTAAAACAATTTAAAAGCCTAAAAGAATTGTGACATGTAAGTTTGCTCTATTTATTTATTATTATTTAAATAATTGATGTGACATGATGGTTTTAAGGTTTTAATTAGTGGAATTATAATATGACATCATTTGAACAATTTATTTTAAGATAAAAGGTGTAGATTAAAATAACTCTAAATAGAAAAGTTCATTGAAAACTTCAAAGAATCTAAATCATTAAATGAGGGGTATTTAAATCGTGAATGTTTTCTTTAGAAACACGAAGAGGTACTAATATGTTAAGTTACAAGATTCTTAGAAACATGTTAAGAGCTTTATAATCTACTTATTCTTATGAGAAAATTAATAAGGGTTAGAATTTCCTCTTAGTTATTAAAAAAAAAAAAGAAAAAAAAAGAAAAGAAAAGATTGTGATACGCTGATAAGCCATTCCCTTCAAACTTCTAAGGTAATAATTTATAGAAATGTTTGTGGATCAGTGTTTTCTTTTTTGGTTATTGCCATGCTTTACCCTCTAAGTGGGTATACCGGTATAGTAATATTTATTTTTCATTCTTTAATGAATACACTGTAGACATTTTTCTCCGAAACTATCCTAGCACAAGACAAACGGTGAGAGAACGGCGGAAAGAAAAAAAAAAAAAAAAAAGAAAGGAAAATTGAGATGTCAAAACAAGTTTCTCTTACATAATTTCCATAAGGCTTCTCAATTGTCAACTCCCTTTAGAAAATGGATGCATTCAGTTCAGTTCCTGCACGACTCAAAAAGTTGGGGGAAAAAAAAAAGGAAGGAAAGCAGAAGATATCACCAAAATAGGACTAGTCTTTCAAGCTAATGCTGACATTTAGAGAGATATTTCATTTTCCACTTACCAAGATAGACATTTATCTTTAATTTAATGAAAATTGAACATTATAAAATCATCTTCATGTAAATTCAAAGGTTAATCAATAGGTACATAGTAATTATATATATTTTTTCAGTAAAGAGGTGCAAACTAGATTTAAAATATTTCAAAATTGAGCAATTTGGTCCCTAAAAACAACATAGGCTCTAAATGATGTTAGTTTTGTTAGTTCCTTTCTCACCTGTCTTAGAAACCAAGTTGAGTTTAGGGACCAACTTGGTCAGTTTTGAAATGTTTTAGACTTGATTAACATCGGCTTAAAGTCGAAAGTATATTAATGAAATTTACCTTTATTAATTTATTAGAGGCCAAAAAACCAGGTAATACGGAATTAATGAATGAATCTAGCTTTTTCCTTGTTTGTGTTGTGAATTCCACTAGAATTTGTACCAAAGAAAACTTTGGCAAGGAGACAAAAATATTGTCCTAGCAGACAAAGGGGGAGGAAGGAAACTTTTGCATGAGAACGCTATTACCGAAAAGGCAAAATTAGTCTATTCCCAAAGAACTAATGGCTTTGTAAATTTTAGTGTAGTTTTCCTGTTGGGTTCTTTAAATATTACTCTAAAACAAGCTCTTATACTTCTTTAGGCATATGTATTAGGAACTTTTGGAATTAATTAATATCTAGGTGTATTTCCTTTGCGGTGTTCTTTGTCAACTTTGCTTAATTTAATGAAGCTTTGGCTTCTCCCAAGTCCACGCGGTTCCCGTTTAAGCTAAGGAAAATGGATTCTAGGCTCCAGTTGAGCTGTCTAAACAATTTCCATATGATATAATATCACTAGAAAATTATAGTCATGACGTGACACTTTCCGAGCTTTTGGGACTAGTGTTCGCAAACATTTTCCAAGAGACAAGAAATTGATCTTACTTTCGAAATTGAAGGAGCTTGGTGGTTTTGGCATATTGGGAATTGTCTTATCAGTGTTTTTTTCCTGGGCGTGGCTTCTGTCCAGTACTTCCAGTGTATGGGATTCATTGCGATCATGATATGTATCCAAAAATAAACACGTGTCATGATCACAGCGGGTTCAATGTCACAGGATACTGGATAGAAGCCACGCATTTTTTTCCCTCCATCTTACTTCAAGCCAATGATTTCAAGAGATCCATCAAATAGAAATTTACTTACCAGTTATGAATGCTTCCTACATTTAGTTGGTAATTTAATTTAAATGGTATTACATGTACAAAATTCATGAGATACACTACTTGTAAACTCTTTTTAAGTGTCTAAAATTCATGTAATTAATGTGAACATGACAAATAACTTTTATATGTTCAATTGTATAGTAGGAACTAAGAAGTTTCTGCTGAATTGCTTAGATGCATTTAGTAGTATTTTGTTCCAACATTACCTGACCTCTTCCTTGAATCTTCTCAATAATTTCATTCTTCCACACATGCAACTTTTAAGCTGTATATATAATGTATTACCTACTCATTCTTCTTCAATAAGCCCTAAACTCTGAACCATATCAATTAGCAGAAAGAAACTTGAAATATATATACATCCTTTTTCTTGATTAAAAAAAACATGTTTTTCTCGAAGAAAGCTCTCTTCAACACTGCAAAGGTGGTGATACTAGTGTTCTTGATTTTTAATTTTATCACCACACCTATTGAGGCTGCTAGGCCTAGGCCTTTGCATTTGCATGACATGAAGTCAACACTTGTCGCAAACAAGGCACGATTTCCACAAAATCAAGAAACACTTCCTATTTCTAGCCCTAACCCCTGCACTTACATCCCCACACCTGCTAAGGGACATTGCCATTAATGAGCAAACGGAGCTTTTCTCCTTTGTCTCACATTTAAATTCCACCATTTACTAGCATTCAGAATAGTATTATTAGGATACAAAAATGTCCTTGCAAAGTCGGCGGAGAGAGGAAGAAAATTTACTATCTATGTCACTAGTGTTCCACCTTTGCATGGGATAAACGCTACTTGACTAGTTTGGAAAGTTTTTTGTGACCCATTGTCGCCTACAAATTCAAAGTTTTTGTGGCCTCTCTTCATTGTTTTAATTTATGACACTTATGTGTGTTATTATAAAAAGTCTTGTAATTCATTGATATTGATTAATTATTTTCATTCTTGAAGAGGATCAAGGTTCAAATCCTCCCTCTTTACTATTATAATTGTTTATATATAAAAAAAAAGTTTACTACTGTGTTGGGAAAATTCTTCTTATCTTACTTTAATAACTCTTCTCCATTTACTTTAAAATGTAAAAGTTTTAGTCATTAATGAATTTATGATAAGTTCAAGTTATAGTTTAGCGGTAACGATATTTTTTATAGTATCCTATGTTTATGATTCGAACTCTATACCCATTCCCTTCCCCGTCTATCTATCAAATAATAAGAAGGCATGCATGAAATTATTTCATTTAAAGTCTTATTTCATTAACAAGAATATATTATAGATAGTTGATTTAAAATGACATGACATTATATACACTTCAATTTCATGGAAAACTAAATCATCACCCTTAACTTCATCCATCCAATCCATGCTCATTTGTTTGACATCTTTGGCACTCGACACACTAACAATGGATATATGCCCTAGGAACACCGTTCATTCGGAAGAAGATATTTGTCCAACATACAAATTTAGTCATTTGCTGTAAGATCCTACTTGTCCAATCACCAGGACGATCACTTTCCAATATTAGCATAAATATAAAAGGGTTTTATTAATGTAAGCCAAATGACATATGTTAGTAAATCATTTTAGAAAATTTTTTTATGAAAAAATGAAAAAGTAACCAATTAATTTGTCAATTTTTTCAATTTTTCATAAAAAGTTTTTTACCAATAAAATCTAAAAATAAGTTAAAAGAACCAGTAAATGGTTTACTAGACGCTCACTTTTTTGATAGGACAATTATTGGTCTACATTTAATGTTTATGTAAATGGTACACATTTGCATGAGAAGTGTCCAATAATATACATTATTCAGCAAATGTTTACAATATCATATACATTTCCTTCTTAATATTTGCATACAAGAAATGAATACAAATAAATCAGCAGAATTCAGGAATGTTTGCATATGAGAAATGTTCACTGTTCCGCTTCATCGCCCCATCACCAAAGATCAATAACACTTTAGTGATATTCTATATCGTTTCTTATTTACAGCTCAAAGCAATTGTTTTGATTGTGGATTACAATTCCATTAAGCCTTTAGTACTTGGTTCAATGACTTTGTGCGTGTGCACGCGTGTATGTTGAATTCCCTTATGTTTCCACTTCTGGTATTTTCTTTGTCTACGATATATGGGAAATGTTAACAAGCAACATGTGGTGCTTGTTAACGTTTTCTTTTTTGTGTTTCACTCAAAAAGGGAAAAAAAAAGTTGTAAACAAAAATTACTAAAAGAGATAAAAAAGATTGACAAAAACTGAAAAACTACCAAAAAACAGAAAAAATTACTAAAAAATTACCCAAATTGTGTTGTTAACTTTCGCCGTAAGGTTTCCGTTAACACAAACCATATATTTAACTCACTTCAGTCCTTTTGTTAAGGGCGTGGGTCAATGCTGGTTGTCAGTTCAAGTACATATGACTCGCTGTCAATTGGCATTGAGGATGAACACCAAAGCAAGGGTTTTTGGAATTTAGTGCTAGGGGTGAGGGTGGGATTGTGTGGGCCCCAATCAAGCCTAGCTGAGCCAAGTGTTTGGCTCATGGGCTTAGCTTATATAATAGATTACTGTTTTCAAGCTCCACTTGAGCTTTAATTAAGTCTAGATATTCTTGTTTAAACTTGGCTTTGCCACTGCTGAGCAGTCTCTAGATAATTTATCTAAGTTGCTTGAAATTTTCTCAAGTCCTCAATGAGCTGTCTGGTTTTGATTTAATATTCCAGAAGTCATAGTGGAAAAGATGTTATGATGTGCAGTTGATAGCATCATCATGTGAGAGGTCGTGTTATATTTGTTTGTCATCACTTTAAGGCAGCCTTTTGGTGAGAAAATGCTTATATTTATCTGGCAGAGGATGTGTATTACTGCTAGAAGAGTTCTTTGTTGTTATAACATACTAAACTTAAAAATTCTTCATACCCCAAGGGGCAGCATAATCAGCTAGGGACCACGCCTCTTGTGGTGTGGAGTCATTAGTTCGAATATCCCCTTCTCCCTCCCCCTTTGGCCAAATCTTGTTCTTGAGCCTTATTTGATTTTGAAGTCGTGATTTTAGCTTGGTCATTTACTAAATTAGAAGCTTGTCATAAAGAAAGTCCTAGACATTTAGCACCTCAGTTTTTTATGCAGCTCTAAGATTAACTTTGTGCCTTGATTGAATTTTTAAATATCTTGTTAGTGCTCCATTGATCAAAAGAGAGAAGTTAAGACTCGTAGGGATGTTGACTATTATGGTTGTGATACATCTTTATCTGAAACACGTCTATGTCATGTGAAATTTCAGTGTAAAAAGAATATGTTGAAAATCTGTATTTGTAGATGCATGTTCAACAAATGAATTTTGTTAAAACCAAAGAGGTCTATGATATGCAACAATAGAAATATGTCTCCATTAGTCATTGTAATCAAATGAACAACTAACTTGGTTTTCATGCCTTTTACTTTACTGTCAGAGAAATCATTCTTATCTCAGTTCTTTCACTCTTGTTTTGTTTGGCTTGTTACAATGCGTGTACCTAATACTTTTTGTTTCTTCTATGTGCAGGTTCCCCAGTCTTGGCTGGGAGACCATTGAAATGCTTATCATTCTTTGGTTTTGATATCTGGAAATTGTTAACAGAGAAATACTGTTCTTAATTGCAAGCCAGCATTCAGCACAATAAGATCCACATGAACGATATTATTTTAGTTGGATTGTTGAAAAAAATGTGTATCAGGAGAATTATGCTTTGTTACTTTATTTGGTTTGATTGCTGATTCCTGTTGATTAGATGATATTGTCTTGTTGCTTCTATTGTTACTTGTTATGTGGGGTTTTTAAAACATTCTGCCAAAACTTATATTTTGGATTTTGGTACTAACTGGTGATTTGGAGGTAAAGAAGTATATACGGGTATGGTAGTTCTGTCAACAACACACTAAACAAGTAGTAAAATTGTTAGAAAGTATCAATGAAAAGCAAAAAATAGGTAGTGATGTTTCTGAGTTATGTTGAGTGCTTAAAAATTAAAATTGAGTATGACTAATGTGTAGCTCTCTCATCTTTTGGCCTTATTCTGGTGTCTGCTCTATTATGGCAAAGAATGGGAGTGATATTGGCTTTCCAAATTAATGTCTTTCCAAATTTTTGGTGCTCTCTTGGGAAAGAGAACAGAAATCTAAAATACATTTTAGTCCATTCGGC
Organism: Castanea sativa; assembly: GCF_040712315.1. NCBI lineage: Eukaryota > Viridiplantae > Streptophyta > Magnoliopsida > Fagales > Fagaceae > Castanea > Castanea sativa. The sequence continues at coordinate 500,848 of NC_134019.1, read as the reverse complement.
TTTGATTGTGGTGTTATTAATTTATGGTCTATGGAGTACGGAGAATGGAGATTCAAACGTAATGGAGATTCAAACGTTCAGATTGCCGTATCGTTGATTCAATATGCTTCATAATTTACAATTAATTCTTAAAAAAAAAAATCTCTAAATTTTCTAATTGTGATAAATTTGATCCTCCCTAGTTTTAATTTACCATAAAATTCTATAAGATAAATTCTCTATGTAAGTGAAATTACACTATTGGTCATTAAAGTTTGTTTTGTGAGCACAATTGATCTCTTAAATTTTAAGGGATCAATTTTAGTCATTCAAATTTTAAAAATGAGTATTATTAATCTTTTTGTTAACTTCAATTAGTGTCAATATTTATGTGAATTTTAAGTGAGCATTTTTAGTTATTCAAATTTAAAAAATGAGTATTATTAATCCTTCTGTTAACTCATGTGTCAATATTTACGTAATTAACGAAGTAGTGACATGACATCCTTTAAAGTAACAGGACATTTTTTTTTATATTAAAAAAAATACAAAACTCAAATGACACCTTAGAGAACCCAAATTCCCCACACCCGATCCGGTTCTTAATAGATTACTCAAATCAAATCTTTCATGACCCTATAGTCCTCCTCTATGTGACGCTGTGATGCCGCTTCCATTGCCTGGCGACGACGTCATCCTCCCCCACACAATAGCAACAACGACGTAAAGTGGTGAAAAACCCATTTTGGCTCTAGCTCTTCAAGTGTTGTTTGCCACAACCACTACTACTTCATTGTGCTTGCACAACCACCAGTGCCTTACCGCTTCTCCTCACCTCTCCATACAATCCCTCAAATATTGCTCCTTCTCCGCTCTTCGTAGTCACAATCCTTCGAATTAGATATTTTTTTTTATTTTTTTTGAAATTGTAGATCTATTTGTGTTTATGCTTGAATGGTTGAACCATCGTTTGGCTAATTGTCAGAAACTGTGTATATAATATTGTATAGGCATTCTTTTTTTCATAATTGTGTTTTAGCATTTTATTGTTTTGGTGGTGCGTTATTCTGGGTTGTGATTCACCTTTTTTTTGTTGAGATAAAGGATAGAATTGTAGTAAAGAATTGAATAGAAGTACACACTTATAGTCTAGAAGACATAAAATGGCCAGGCAAGGAAAGAAGAAAAAAAAACAAGGATATGCAAATCGCATGAAAAGCAATACAAAGATTAAAAAAATGCATTACAACCACTAACAGAGTGGTTGTAAAGCATTGAAGAGTGATAGTGAACGGTGACAATCTTTGATTGTAGATCTCATAGGTGATTTGAGAGATTTGATTTGGATAACCCGTTTGTGACTTATTCAGGTGTCTGATTATGGATTTAGGATGTGTCATTTGAATTTTGTAAATTTCTAATAAAAAAAGATGCCACATCACTGCTCTGTTAGCCACATAGGTAGTAACAGTAATTGCAGTTAATAAAAGAACTAATAATGCTTATTTGTTTAAACTTGAGGGACTAAAAGTGCTCACTTGAAACTTAATAGACCAATTGCGCTCATATGGTAAATTTCAGGGACTAATAGTGTAATTTCACCTTATAAACATGTTGATAACTTAAAAAAAAATTTAATTAATTAATTTCATAATTCGAGAATTAGACGAGGGATTTAGATCCTCTAGACATAAGTTTGTATCTCGACTAGGGTTTTTTTTTTTTTTTTTGGTGGGTCTATTTCTGGCCTTGAGATGTCATTGACACAAACTTAGTGCCATGAGATCTTCCCTTCAAATCTGCGATTTAAAAAAAAGGATTTCTAATTTTTTAAAACAATTTAAAAGACAAAAAAAGTGACAAGTAAGTTTTTTTTTTAAATAACTGATGTGGCATGATTGTTTTAAGGTTTTAATTAGTGGAATAATTATATGGCATCATCTGAATAATTTATTTTAAAATGAAAGTTCTAGATTAAGATAACTCTAAATGGTAAAGTTTCCTAAAAACTCTAGAGGATTTGAATCTTTAAATAAGGGATAATTGAATTGTGAATGTCTTCTTTGAAAACACTAAGAGGTGCTAATATGTTAAGTTACAAGATACTTAGAAACATGTCAAGAGCTTTATGGTCTTGGGAAAATTAATGAGGGATAGACTTCCTCTTACTTATTAACAAAGAAAGAAAGAAAGATTGTGATATGTTAATAAGCCATTCCCTTTAAACTTCTAAGGTAATAATTTATATAAATGTGTGTGGATCAGTGTTTTCTTTTTTGGTTATTGCCATGCTTTACCCTTTAAGTGGGTATAGTAATATATATTTTTCATTCTTTAATAAATATACTATAGACATTTTTCTCCGAAACTATCCTAGCATAAGACACAAAAGGTGAGAGAACGGTGGAAAGAAAAAAGAAAAAAGAAAAAAGAAAAAAGAAAAAAAACAAGAAGGAAAATTGAGATGTCAAAACAAGTTTCTCTTACATAATTTCCATGAGGCTTCTGAATTGTCAACTCCCTTTAGAAAATGGATGCCTTCAGTTCAGTTCCTGCACGTCTCAAAAAGTTAGGGGAAAAAAAAAGGAAAGAAGAAGATGTCACCAAAATAGGACTAGTCTTTCAAGCTAAAGCTGACCATTTAGATAAATATTTCATTTTCCACTTACCAAAATAGACATTTAACTTTTAATTTAATGAACATTGAACATTATAAAATCATCTTCATGTAAATTTAAAGGCTAATCCATAGGTGCAGAGTTATTATATATATATATATATATATATATATATATATATATATATATATATATATTTGGTAAAAAGATACAATTCAAGTTTAAGATATTTTAAAATTGACCAATTTAGTCTCTAAAAACAACTTGTTACTAAACACTGTTAGGTCTATTAGTTCATTTTCTCCATTGTCTTATAAACCAAGTTGGGTTTAAGGACTAAATTGGTTAGTTTTGAAATGTCTTAGACCTGATTGACATTAGCTCATAGCCAAAAGTATGTTAATGAAATTTACTTTTATTAATTTATTACATGCCAAACAACCAGGTAATACGGAATTAATAAACAAATCTAGCTTTTTCCTTGTTTGAGTTGTGAATTCCACTAGAATTTGTACCAAAGAAAACTTTGGCAAGAAGACAAAAATATTGTCCTAGCAGACAAAGTGGGAGGAAGGAAACTTTTGTATGAGAACTAGGAATGGCAACGGGTTGGGTTCGGGCCGGGTTTTTGCATACCCGGACCCGACCCGCGGGCCAAGACCCAAAACCCGGACCCGGCCCGAATAATAATCGGATTTTTTTCTCGGGGCCTAGACCCGCCCCACCGGGCCCCGTTTAACTTATTGGGCCCAAATTTGGCCCAACCAAAAAAAAAAAAAATTGAAGCCCATTAATAGTCCACGAACTTGATTAGAATTTTTACTTGTTATCAATTGATTAGAATTTTGGGTTTTAAATTTGAAGCTGGAGCTGGAAAAATAAAAATAAATGAGTTTTGGGACTGATTTATTTTGGTAGGGAAATTCTCTCCAGCAAAGCCGCATTTGACATACTACATACAACAACAACAAAATTTTAGTTCCAAAACTACAGTTTCGGCTATGAATCTTAACAGACTAATCAAAATCATTCACAAGTAACTAACATTAAAAAACCCAAGTTACATGGATTAAAAAAAAAAAAAGGTACAAATCGAAATAGGCAAATCCATTGATAAATGAACCAATAATGTCATGTGTTTCCACAAAATTGTTTTGAGAAGCAAAACCTCGAGGCGATGCGAGACGGCGAGGCGACGCGAGGTGAGACGGCGATGCGAGACGGCGAGGCAACGCGAGGCGAGACTGCGAGGCGAGACAGCGAGGCGAGGCGGCGCGAGACGGCGAGGCAACGCTAGGCGAGGCCGCGAGGCGAGACGGCGACGCGAGACGGCGACGCGAGGCGAGACCGCAACGCGAGACGGCGACGCGAGGCGAGACGGCGACGCGAGAGCTGCGGGCTGAGGCGAGGCCGTGAGGCGAGAGGGCTGTGTGCTGAGGCTAGAGGGCGGCTGGCGAGAGGGCAGGGCTGAGTGTGAGAGAGGCGGCTGGCTGTGTGTGTGAGTAGAGAGTAGAGAGTAGAGAATAGAGAGTAGAGACTTAGGGTTTACAAAACAAAATCAGAAAAAAAAAAAAAAAAAAATATATATATATATATATATATATATATATAAGGGGTATGTTAGTAATTTAATATACTTATATACCGGGTATTTATCCGGGTATTTATACGGGTCGGGTCTGGATTTTTTTGATAAAACCCGGACCCGACCCGGATCCGCTTCGGGTTTTTTTTTTAAAAATCCATACCTGACCCTATTCTTTATCGGACCGGGTAAAACCCGGCCCATTAGGGTCGGGCTAGACCGGGTATCCGCGGGTTGGATTTAAATTGCCATCCCTAATGAGAACACTATTTCCGAAAAGGCAAACTTAGTCTATCCCAAAGAACGAATGCGCTAGAGAAATTTTAGTGTAATTTTCCGGTTGGGTTCTTAAAATATTACTTTAAAACAATCTCCTTATACTTCTTTAGGCATATGTATTAGGAGCTTTCGGCATTAATTTCTAAGTGTATTGTTCTTTGTCAACTTTAATTAATTTAATGCTTTGGCTTCTCCCAAGCCCACATGGTTCCCATTTAAGCTAAGGAAAATGAGTTCCAGCTGAGCTGTCTAAACAATTTCCATATGATATAATGTCACTACAAAATTATAGTCATGAGTTATACTTTCTGAGCTTTTGGGACTTGTGTTCGTAAACATTTTCCAAGAGACAGGAAATTGACCTTTACTTTTGAAATTGAGGGAGCCTGGTGGTTTTGGCATATTGGGAACTGTCTCATCAGTGTTTTTCCCTGCATCTTACTTCAAGCTAATGAGTTCATGAGATCCATCAAATGGAAATTTACATACCAGTTGTGAATGCTTCCTACATTTAGTTGATAATTTAATTAAATGGTATTACATGTACAAAATTCATGAGATACACTACTTGTAAACTCTTTTCAAGTGTCTAAAATTCATGTAATTAACGTGAACATGACAAATAACTTTTATATAATTATATGTTCAATTGTATAGTAGGAACTAAGAAATTCTGCTTAGTTGCTTAGATGCATTTAGTAATATTTTGTTCCAACATTACCTGACCTCTTCCTTGAATCTTCTCAACAATTTCATTCTTCCATGTATGCAACTTTTAAGCTATATATATAATGTATTACCTACTCGTTCTTTTTCAACAAACCCTAAACTCTGAACCATATCACTTAGTAGAAAGAAACTCGAAATATATATACATCATTTTTCTCGATTAAAAAAAACATCTTTTTCTCGAAGAAAGCTCTCTTCAACACTGCAAAGGTGGTGATACTTGTGTTCTTGATTTTTAATTTTATCACCACACCTAGTGAGGCTGCTAGGCCTAGGCCTAGGCCTTTGCATTTGCATGACATGAAGTCAACACTTGTCTCAAACAAGGCACGATTTCTACAAAATCAAGGAACAATTCCTATTTCTAGCCCTAACCCCTGCACTTACATCCCCACACCTGCTAAGGGACATTGCCATTAATGAGCAAACGGAGCTTTTCTCCTTTGTTTCACATGTAAATTCCACCATTTACTAGCATTCAGAATAGTAGTATTAGGATACAAAAATGTCCTTGCAAAGTCGGCGGAGAGAGGAAGAAAATTTACTATCTATGTCACTAGTGTTCCAGCTTTGCATGGATAAACGCTACTTGACTAGTTTGGAAAGTTTTTTGTGACCCATTGTCGCCTACAAATTCAGAGTTTTGTGGCCTTCATCGTTTTATTTTATGACACTTATGTACGTTATTATAAAAAGTCTTGTAATTCATTGATATTGATTAATTATTTTCATTTTGGAAAAGGATCAAGGTTCAAATCCTTCCTCTTTACTATGTATAATAGTTTATAAATAAAAAAAAAGTTTACTACTGTGTTGGGAAAATTCTTCCTATCTTACTTTAATAACTCTTCTCCATTTACTTTAGAGTGCAAAAGTTTTAGTCATTAATGAATTTATGATAAGTTCAAGTTATAGTTCAGCGGTAATGATATTTTTTACAGTGTCCCATGTTTATGATTCAAACTCTATACCTACTCCCTTCCCTGTCTATCTATCAAATAATAAGAAGGCATGCATGACATTATTTCATTTAAAGTCTTATTTCATTAAAAAAAGAATATATTATTGATAATTGATTTAAAATGACATGACATTATATACACTTCAATTTCATGGAAAACTAAATCATCACCCTTAACTTCATCCATCCAATCCATGCTCATTTGTTTGACGTCTTTGGCACTCGACACACTAACAATGGATATCTGCCCTAGGAACACTGTTCATTCGAAAGAAGATATTTGTCCAAGATACAAATTTAGTCATTTCCTTGTATGAGTTGTGAATTCTCTATCGTTTCTTATTGTTTCAATAACACTTCAGTGATATTCTATGTCGTTTCTTATTTACAGCTCAAAGCAATTGTTTTGATTGTGGATTACAATTCCATTAAGCCTTTAGTACTTGGTTCAATGACTTTGTGTGTGTGTGTTTGTGCGTGTTTGTTGAATTCCCTTATATATGTTTCCACTTCTGGTATTTTCTTTGTCTACGATTTATATTTAACTCAGTACAGTTCTTTTGTTAGGGGTGTGGGTAAATGCTGGTTGTCAGTTCAAGTACATATGACTTGCTGTCAATTGGCATTGAGGATGATCTGAAGCTTAAGGCTGAACACCAAAGCAAGGGTTTTTGGAATTTAGTGCTAGGGGTGAGGGTGGGATTGTGTGGGCCCAATCAAGCCTAGCTGAGCCAAGTGTTCGGCTCATGGGCTTAGCTTATATAATAGATTAGTGTTTTCAAGCTCCACTTGAGCTTTAATTAAGTCTAGATATTCTTGTTTAAACTTGGCTTTGCCACTGCTGAGCAGTCTCTAGATAATTTATCTAAGTTGCTTGAAATTTTCTCAAGTCCTCAATGAGCTGTCTGGTTTTGATTTAATATTCCAGAAGTCATAGTGGAAAAGACGTTATGATGTGCAGTTGATAGCATCATCATGTGAGAGGTCGTGTTATATTTGTTTGTCATCACTTTAAGGCAGCCTTTTGGTGAGAAAATGCTTATATTTATCTGGCAGAGGATGTGTATTACTGCTAGGAGAGTTCTTCGTTGTTATAACATACTAAACTTAAAAAATTTTCATACCCCAAGTGGCAGCATAATCAGCTAGGGACCATGCCTCTTGTCGTGTGGAGTCACTAGTTCGAATATCCCCTTCACCCTCCCCATTGATCAAAAGAGAGAAGTTAAGACTCGTAGGGATGTTGACTATTATGGTTGTGATACATCTTTCTCTGAAACATGTCTATATCATGTGAAATTTCAGTGTAAAAAGAATATGTTGAAAATCTGTATTTGTAGATTCATGTTTAACAAATAAATTTTGATAAAACCAAAGAGGTCTATGATATGCAACAGTAGAAATATGTCTCCATTAGTCATTGTAATCAAATGAACAACTAACTTGGTTTTCATGCCTTTTACTTTACTGTCAGAGAAATCATTCTTATCTCAGTTCTTTCACTCTTGTTTTGTTTGGCTTGTTACAATGCGTGTACCTAATACTTTTTGTTTCTTCTATGTGCAGGTTCCCCAGTCTCGGTTGGGAGACCATTGAAATGCTTATCGTTCTTTGGTTTTGATATCTGGAAATTGTTAACAGAGAAATACTGTTCTTGATTGCATGCTAGCATTAAGCACAATAAGATCCACATGAACGATGTTATTTTAGTTGAATTGTTGAAAAAAATGTGTATCAGGGGAATTATGCTTTGTTACTTTAATTGGTTTGATTGCTGATTCCTGTTGATCAGATTATATTGTCTTGTTGCTTCTATTGTTACTTGTTATGTGGGGGGTTTTTTAAAACATTCTGCCAAAACTTATATTTTGGATTTTAATACTATATGGTGAATTGGAGGTAACAAGTATTTACGGGTATGGTAGTGTAATTATGCACTGCATTGATCATAAATGAATCTCTTTCCAAATTTTTGGTGTTCTCTTTTGGGAAAGAGAACAGAAATCTAAAAAACATTTTAGTCCCTTCAGCTTTGATTGTGGTGTCATTGATTTGTGGTCTGTGGAGTATGGAGAATGGAGATTCAAACGTTCAGATTGCCATATCGTTGGTTCAAAATGCTTCATAATTTACAATTAATTCTGAAAAAAAAAAAATCTCTAAATTTTTTAATTGTGATAAATTTGAGCCTCCTTAGTTTTAATTTACCATAAAATTCTATAAGATAAATCCTCATGAATATGTCGAGAACTTTTTTTAAAAATTAATTAATTAATTTCATAAATTTGTGTCTTCTTCACGTTTGTTTTTTGTTTTGTTTTGTTTTTTTTGGTATGTTACTGGCCCCAAGACGTCGCCAGCACAAGCTTAGTGCCATGAGATCTTCCCTTCAAGTTTTGCGATATAAAAAGAAGGATTTCGAAGTTTTTAAAACAATTTAAAAGACTAAAAAAATGTGACATGTAAGTTTGGTCTATTTATTTATTATTATTTAAATAACTGATGTAACATGATGGTTTTAAGGTTTTAATTTGTGGAATTATAATATGATACCATCTGAATAATTTATTTTCAAATAAAAGGTATAGATTAAAATAACTCTAAATGGTAAAATTCCTTGAAAACTTTAAAGGATCTAAATCCTTAAATAAAGGGTATTAAATCGTGAATGTCTTCTTGAAAATACCAAGAGGTGCTAATATGTTAAGTTACAAGATTCTTAGAAACACGTTAAGAGCTTTATGATCTACTTATTCTTATGGGAAAATTAATAAGGGTTAGACTTTCCTCTTACTTATTAAAAAAGAAAAGAAAAGAAAAGATTGTGATACGTTAATAAGCCATTCCCTTCAAACTTCTAAGGTAATAATTTATATAAATATTTGTGGATCAGTGTTTTCTTTTTTGGTTATTGCCATGCTTTACCCTTTAAGTGGGTATAGTAATATTTATTTTTCATTCTTTAATGAATACACTGTAGACATTTTTCTCCAAAACTATCCTAGCATAAGACACAAAAGGTGAGAGAACGGCGGAAAGAAAAAAGAAAAAGAAAGAAATGGAAAATTGAGATGTCAAAACAAGTTTCTCTTACATAATTTCCATGAGGCTTCTCAATTGTCAACTCCCTTTAGAAAATGGATGCATTCAGTTCAGTTCCTGCACGACTCAAAAAGTTGGAGAAAAGAAAAAAAAAGAAGGAAAGAAGAAGATATCACCAAAATAGGACTAGTCTTTCAAGCTAATGCTGACCATTTAGAGAAATATTTCATTTTCCACTTACCTAGATAGACCTTTATCTTTAATTTAATGAACATTGAACATTATAAAATCATCTTCATGTAAATTTGAAGTTTAATCAATAGGTACATAGTAATTATATATATTTTTTCAGTAAAGAGGTGCAAACTAGATTTAAAATATTTCAAAATTGAGCAATTTGGTCCCTAAAAACAACATAGTCTCTAAATGATGTTATTTTTGTTAGTTCCTTTTCTCACCTATCTTAAAAACCAAGTTGAGTTTAGGGACCAACTTGGTCAGTTTTGAAATGTTTTAGACTTGATTAACATCAGTTTAAAGTCGAAAGTATATTAATGAAATTTACCTTTATTAATTTATTAGAGGCCAAAAAACCAGGTAATACGGAATTAATGAACGAATCTAGCTTTTTCCTTGTTTGTGTTGTGAATTCCACTAGAATTTGTACCAAAGAAAACTTTGGCAAGGAGACAAAAATATTGTCCTAGCAGACAAAGGGGGAGGAAGGAAACTTTTGCATGAGAACGCTATTTCCGAAAAGGCAAAATTAGACTATTCCCAAAGAACGAATGGCTCTGTGAATTTTAGTGTAATTTTCCTATTGGGTTCTTAAAATATTACTCTACAACAAGCTCTTTTACTTCTTTAGGCATATGTATTAGGAACTGTTGGCATTAATTAATTTCTAGGTGTATTTCCTTTGCGGTGTTCTTTGTCAACTTTACTTAATTTAATGCTTTGGTTTCTCCCAAGCCCACGCGGTTCCCGTTTAAGCTAAGGAAAATGAGTTCCAGCTGAGTTGTCTAAACAATTTCCATATGATATAATATCACTAGAAAATTATAGTCATGACGTGACACTTTCCGAGCATTTGGGACTAGTGTTCGTAAATATTTTCCAAGAGACGGGGAATTGATCTTACTTTCGAAATTGAAGGAGCTTGGTGGGCATATTGAGAACTGTCTTATCAGTGTTTTTTTTCGGGGCGTGACTTCTGTCTAGTGCTTCCAGTGTACTGGATTTATTGCGGTCATGATATGTGTCTAAAAATAAACACGTGTCATGATCACAGCGGGTCCAATGTCACAGGATACTGAACAGAAGCCAGAGCCACACATTTTTTCCCCGCATCTTACTTCAAGCCAATGATTTCAAGAGATCCATCAAATGGAAATTTACATGCCAGTTATGAATGCTCCCTATATTTAGTTGATAATTTAATTTAAATGGTATTACATGTACAAAATTCATGAGATATAATACTTGTAAACTCTTTTTAAGTGTCTAAAATTCATGTAATTAATGTGAACATGAAAAATAACTTTTATATGTTCAATTGTATAGTAGGAACTAAGAAATTTCTGCTTAATTGCTTCGATGCATTTAGCAGTATTTTGTTCCAACATTACCTGACCTCTTCCTTGAATCTTCTCAACAATTTCATTCCTCCACACATGTAACTTTTAAGCTGTATATATTGGGTATTACCTACTCATTCTTCTTCAATAAGCCCTAAACTCTGAACCATATCAATTAGTAGAAAGAAACTTGAAATATATAGACATCCTTTTTCTCGATTAAAAAAAAACATGTTTTTCTCGAAGAAAGCTCTCTTCAACATTGCAAAGGTGGTGATACTAGTGTTCTTGATTTTTAATTTTATCACCACACCTATTGAGGCTGCTAGGCCTAGGCCTTTGCATTTGCATGACCTGAAGTCAACACTTGTCGCAAACAAGGCAGGATTTCTACAAAATCAAGAAACACTTCCTATTTCTATCCCTAACCCCTGCACTTACATCCCCGCACCTAGTAAGGGACATTGCCATTAATGAGCAAACGGAGCTTTTCCCCTTTGTTTCACATGTAAATTCCACCCTTTACTAGCATTCGGAATACTATTAGGATACAAAAATGTCCTTGCAAAGTCGGCGGAGAGAGGAAGAAAATTTACTATCTATGTCACTAGTGTTCCGCCTTTGCATGGGATAAACGTTACTTGACTAGTTTGGAAAGTTTTTTGTGACCCATTGTCCCCTACAAATTCAAAGTTTTTGTGGCCTCTCTTCATCGTTTTAATTTTATGATACTTATGTGCGTTATAATAAAAAGTCTTGTAATTCATTGATATTGATTAATTATTTTCATTCTTGAAGAGGATCAAGGTTCAAATCCTCTCTCTTTACTATGTGTAATAGTTTATAAATAAAAAAAAGTTTACTACTGTGTTGGGAAAATTCTTCCTATCTTACTTAAAAAAAAAAAAAAAAAAAATTTATCTTGTCCATTTACTTTAAAGTGTAAAAGTTTAGTCATTAATGAATTTATGATAAGTTCAAGTTATAGTCCATTGGTAACGATATTTTTTATTGTGTTTCATGTTTATGATTCGAACTTTATACCTACTCCCTTCTCCATCTATCTATCAAATAATAAGAAGGCATGCATGGCATTATTTCATTTAAAGTCTTATTTCATTAAAAAAGAATATATTATTGATAATTGATTTAAAATGACATGACATTATATACACTTTTCAATTTCATGGAAAACTAAATCATCACCCTTAACTTCATCCGTCCAATCCATGCTCATTTGTTTGACATCTTTGGCACTTGACACGCCAACAATGGATATTTGCGCTAGGAACACCATTCATCTGAAAGAAGATATTTGTCCAACATACAAATTTAGTCATTCAACGTAAGATCTTACTTATCCAATCACCAGAATGATCACTTTTCAATATTAGCATAAGTATAAAAGGGTTTTATTAACATAAGCCGAATAATATATGTTAATAAATTATTTTAAAAATTTTTTTATAAAAAAATAAAAATAAAAATAATTAATTTAATAATTTTTTCAATTTTTCATAAAAATTTTTCTACCTCGCTCGTTATAAAATCTAAAAATAAGTTAAAAAAACAAGTAAATAGTTTACTAGACGCTCACTTTTTTGATAGGATAATTATTGGTCTACATTTAATGTGAATGTAAATGGTACACATTTGCATGTAAAGTGTCCAATAATACTATACACTATTCAGCAAATGTTTACAATATTATATACATTTCCTTCCTAATATTTGCATACAAGAAATGAATACAAATAAATCAGCAGAGTTCAGGAATGTTTGCATATGATAAATGTTCAATGTTCCGCTTCATCGCTCCATCCCCAAAGTTCCCAATCCCCCACAACCACAATCACAACCACAAGACCATAACCTTATTACCTCTTGCGGCATTCTTCTTCACTCACACTATCATCGACCAACCACCAAAGCATGAACCAGAACACAACATCAGCATCACCAACAACAACACCTCATACTGGACCAAAAAGATTCACAGACTCTGCGCCAAAGACCGCAATGTCGACGAGGCGCTTCGCCTTCTGGACCGCCTCAGCCTCCGCGGATACCAACCAGACTCTCTCAACATCAACACCATCATTCACGCACTCTGCCACTCTAACCGCTTCTCCGAAGCTCACCACCGCCTTCTACTCTTCATATCTTCTCATTGCGTCCTCGACGAGCGTACCTGCAATGTTCTTATTGCCAGGTTACTCGATTCTCGAACCCCATATACCACATTGCATGTTATTCTTCGTCTGATTCATGTTAAGCCTGAGTTTGTTCCGTCTTTGGCTAATTATAACCGTTTGATGAATCAGTTTTGCTCGTTACAACTACGGCCCGATGAAGCTCATAGGTTGTTTTTCGATATGAAGAGCCGAGGGCATTGTCCAAACGTTGTTTCTTATACTACTTTGATTAATGGGTATTGTAGAATTGGTGAATTGGGTAATGCCCACAAGGTGTTTGATGAAATGGGTGAGAATGGTGTAGTACCCAATTCGCTGACATATAGTGTATTATTAGGTGGTGTTCTTCGGGGGCGTGACATTGACCGTGGGAGGGAATTGATGTGCAAACTTTGGGAGAAGGTGAGTGATGAAGAGGACCTGTCTGTGAGAAATGCTGCTTTTGCCAACCTGGTCGATTCTTTGTGCAGAGAAGGGTTTTTTAACGAAGTGTTTAGGATTGCGGAAGACATGCCTCAAGGGAAGAGTGTGTGTGAGGAATTCGTTTATGGACAGATGATAGATTCACTTTGTAAAGCTGGAAAGCATCATGGGGCCTCAAGGATTGTTTACATAATGAGGAAGAGGGGGTTTCCTCCAAGTTTGGCGTCATACAATACTATCATACATGGACTATGCAAGGAGGGAGGTTATATGAGGGCATATCAGTTGTTGGAGGAAGGAATTGAGTTTGGGTACCTACCATCTGAGTATACATATAAGGTTCTAGTAGAAGGGCTTTGCAAAGAATTGGACCTCTACAAGGCAAGGAATCTTCTCCAATATATGCTGAATAAGAAGGGTGTGGACAGAACTAGAATGTTCAATATGTATTTAAGAGCTCTTTGTCTTATCACTAACCCAACTGAGCTTTTGAATGCACTTGTATTTATGCTTCAAAACCAGTGTCAGCCTGATGTCATTACCTTGAACACAGTTATAAATGGGTTTTGCAAGATGGGGAGGATTGGAGAAGCTTTGAAGGTATTAAATGATATGATAATAGGGAAATTTTGTGCCCCAGATGCTGTGACCTTCACTACTATCATACAGGGTTTATTAAATGTTGGAAGAACCCAGGAAGCTTTCGAGTTTTTGTATCAAATAATGCCAGAACGAGGTGTTAGGCCTGGTGTTGTGACATATAATGCAGTCCTTCATGGCTTGTTTAAACTTCAGCAAGCAAATGAAGCAATGGGGTTTTTTAATAGAATGGAAAATGATGGTGTCTCAGTGGATTGTACCACTTATACTATAATAATTGATGGATTATGTAAAGCCAACCGAATAGAAGAGGCCATGAAGTTTTGGGATGATGTCATATGGCCATCGAAGTATCATGATAATTATGTTTATGCAGCCCTTCTCAAAGGGCTTTGCTGCTCAGGCAAATTCAATGAAGCTTGTCATTTCTTATATGAATTGGTTGATTCTGGGGTCTCTCCAAACATTTTCAATTATAATATTTTGATTGACAGTGCATGCAAGTTGGGCTTAATGAGAGAAGCTTATCAAGTTGTGGGAGAGATGAGAAGGAATGGGCTGGCCCCAGATGCTGTAACCTGGAGGATTCTTGACAAATTACATGATATGTGAGAAAGCAATTCTCTGTTGAGGATGCAGCTTTGCAATCCAGAGATGAACCACAGGATATAAACACCAAAGAAAACCTGATGCAGAAAATCTTACTTGAATTTAAGTAGCCATAAAGAGGATACATTTTTTAAAGGAAATCTAGGTAGTACTGATGAAGATAAATGTTTTAACCTTGTTATGGAGGTGACCTCCTTGACTTTGAGAGGAATCATCTGAAGGGGTTAATAAAATGCAAATGTAACATAGCTGTAGCTCCAAAACACAGAAGTGGTCATGCATGGTTGAGATGCCTAATGGGGCAGGGAAAAGAGACCATGTCTTTCACTAACAATTATTTTTATGTGAAGGATGTCAAAAAAATTCAGGGGCATGCGATTAACGGAGAATTTTTCAACAACATAAAGATATTCTAGACAGAGAGAAGTTGTTATGCTAGAGAAATCAAAGGATTAGTGAGTGGATTGCTGTAGGTTGTGCATATGTTGTGGATTGGTGAGTTAATAGCTTTATACAGAAATTAGATAAAAGCTGCAAACAAATCACAAATTTTGGATTTTATTTGGGTTGTTTGCAGTCTACAAGACCATTCTATAAATTTCTTATTTGTTTGTTTGGTTGCTGGGAAAAAAAGGTAATTAGAGAAGAATGTAAACATTGGTTCTGTTTGTTTTTCTGGAATTTTTTTTTGTGTGGATTAAATTTTCCTGGAAAATGGGATTTTTTTTTTGTTCTTTGTTTGTTGGATTGATGGGGAAATAGGAATACAAATGAAAGAGTGGATTTATTTATTTATTTTTATGACTAATTTTAATTTACTGCTAGGTGTATTTGGAGGCCTTTACAGCTTGGCTTGGGAAAGGTTTTGAGAAAGTTTTATATTGATGCACAGCGGACCTAGCTTCTTATTGTTGGAAAAATGTTTCTTTCTTCATTTTTGTTTTGATGGATTTTCTTTGTGGGTTAAAGTTATCTCATAAAATAAAAAAGGAAAATTTTAGAGTACTTAATGTGATAAATGGGGTGTTTGGGGAAATGGCTTTTCTAAAGTTTTGTTCTTTGCAGTTCCTGTGTAGCAAATGGCAATGAGGAAATTCTACAGCGAGATGAAGGGGCTAAAAAAGAAGGAGGCGCCCGACCATGTGAAGCCAATGCTTTCCACCAACTATTTGAAGAATGGATTTCAGAGATGGCTGGACAACTACCATGCCAAGTACATTCAAACCAACTCCATTGACCCGCCCTACCATGTCTGCTTTGGTGGAATGGCCTTCTCCTAACTGGTTGCACTCCTTGAGGAACACTGCCACCTTAAGCACCAGGAGCATGGAGGGCACTGATGATCAATTTATTGCAGGTGCTTACTAGAATGAGTAATTATGGGGTTTATTTTATTTTATATTTTTTTTCCTGATAGACAATTGTGATTTTTGATCGAAGCAAGTATTAAATCATTGATGCTTAATTTTTGGGTTTTGCTGGTTTTTGTGTCTATTTTAGGAGTATTGTGATGTTTGGTTATTTTGATCGTTGGATATTATTGACGAGGTATCATGATATTGGATGAATGCATGTTTTTAGTAGAAATGTTTGATTATTGTATTTTATTTTGTTGGTGGTTTCTGAATTTGTGAATGTGGATTTTGTGAGCTTTTAGAGAATTGCATTTGGCATTTTTGTCGCTGGATATTGTAAATGCATGTTGGATATGATTGTCAATAATTGATTAATGCCAAATTCAAATGGGTGATGTCATATATATACACACCTTAGGTCCTGTTGTTTGGTTTGTCATCAAACCATTTGGAGAAATGAGGGAAAGCTTATTAGGATATAAGTTTGATCTGTTTAAGCTTTAAATTCAAGAAGAAATGCCAAAATCTTAAACTGCACACAAATATATTCTCATGTATCCCATGTTTAGTTTCTAGATGGAGAATCCTGCTGAATCCATTTTAGATTCTTTGCTTTAGTTGACAGATTTTGATCCTGCACGTGAATTCTGTTTACAAAGCATTATATTAGCGCTAGAGCCTCTAGATTTGGGCACTACGTACAATGAGAAAGGAATGAACATAAAAGGGCAAAGAAACGAGGGGGAAAAAGATAATAATTTACTTTTCCTTGTTTGCTTATGCAAGAAAATGTGGACAGAGGTTTTGACAAAGTACTGAAGTAATTGTGAATTACTTGTGATTTGTGCTGCCCAAGATGAGTTACAGACAATGAGAGCAATGGTAGTGTGTAAGGATTCACTATATCAAAAGAAAGGGAGTGCTGTTTATATTAGAAAAACATTTGGTCTGCAAAGGCAATGTGAGTAATGTTGCTAATAAAATATACTTAGAGAACTTGTTAAATTGACATCTAAGTTTGCAATATTAGCATGCTGAAGGCAACCTGCTCTGGCCTTTTCTCATTCCCCTCGCCAGGCTAGGTTTAGTGCACACTGGGCCTTACTTAGACTATTACAATGAGCTATAGCCTTCGTCTTCTTTCCCCTGCTAAGCTAGGTTTAGTGCACACTGAACCTTACCCAGGCTATTACAATGAGCTATAACTCAATTGGTGCTTTGTTCTCCCATAATAATGGGATGGAGGGTGAGGTTGTGGGTTTAAAACCCACTGCGCGTGTAATTTATCAATAAGGAAAAAAAGAAAGAAGAAAGGAAATGTGTTGGGATTTATAAGAAGCTAGTTAGAGAATGTGTTTTGTCTTTTGGTTACGGGTGGTAACTATCCTTGGAAGCCCCTTTCTTAGATATCAATTATCCCCAAATACTATTTATCTTGGATTTCTCAAAGATTAAATAACATTTTAGTGATATTCTATATTGTTTTTTATTTACAGCTCAAAACAAATGTTTTGATTATGGATTACAATTCCATTGAGCCTTTAGTACTTGGTTCAATGACTCTGTGTGTGTGCATGTTTGTTGAATTCCCTTACTTTTCCACTTCTTGTATTTTCTTTGTCTTCAATTTATATTTAACCCAGTTCAGTCCTTTTGTTAGGGGTGTGGGTAAATGCTGGTTGTTGGTTGAAGTACATATGTCTTGTTATCAATTGGCATTGAGGATGATCTGAAGCTTAAGGCTGAACACCAGAGCAAGGATTTTTGGAATTTGGTGCTTGGGTGAGATTGTGTAGGCCCCAATCAACTGATCAAAGCCTAGCTGAGCCAAGTGTTTGGCTCTTGGGCTTAGCTTATATAATATATTAGTGTGTTCAAGCTCCACTTGAGCTTTAATCAAGTCTAGATATTCTTGTTTAAACTTTGCTTTGCTGCTGCTGAGCAAGCTCTAGATAATTTAACTAAGTTGCTTGAAATTTTCTCAAGCCCTCAATGAGCTGTCTCGTTTTGATTTAATGTTCCAGAAGGTATAGTGGAAAAGATGTTATGATGTGCAGTTGATGGCATCATCATGTGAGAGGTCTTGTCATATTTGTTTATCATCGCTTTAAGGAAGCTTTTTGGTGAGAAAATGCTTATATTTATTTGACGGAGGATGTGTATTACTGCTGGAAGAGTTCTTCAGAGTTATAACATGCTAAACTTAAAAAGTTTTCATACCCCAAGGGGCAGCATAATCGGCTAGGGACCACGCCTCATGAAGTGGAGTCACTATTTCAAATCTCCCTTTTCCCTCCCTTTGGGCCAAAGCTTGTTCTTGAGGCTTATCTGATTTTGAAGCTGTGATTTTAGCTTGGTCATTTACTAAATTAGAAGCTTGTCATAAAGAAAGTCTTAGGCGTTCAGCACCTCAGTTTTTTTGCAGCTCTGAGATTGGGTCTGTGCCTTGATTGAATGTTTAAATATCTTGTTAGCGCCCCATTGATCAAAAGAGAGAAGTTAAGACTCATAGGGATGCTGTCTATTATGGTTGTGATACATCTTTCTCTAAAATATGTCTATTTCATGTGAGATTTCTGTGTAAAAGAGAAATTTTTGTGTAATGTAGTAATAGAACCGATGAGGGCCGTGATATATGTAGTAATAGAAATGTCTCAGTTGGTCGCTATAATCAAATACACAACTAACTTGGTTTTCCTGCCTTTTAATTTACTGTCACATAAATCACTATCAGTGTTCTTTCACTCATGTTTTGTTTGGCTTGTTATAATGTATGTACTTCATACTTTTTGTTTCATATATGTGCAGGTTCCCAGTTTTGGTTGGGAGACCATTGAAATGCTTATCGTTCTTTAGTTTTGATGTCTGGAAATTGTTAACGGAAAAATACTGTCTTCTTAATTGCATGGCAGCGTTAAGTACAATACGATCTACATAAACGATGTTACAGTACTTTTGTTATTTTAGTTGGATTGTTGAAAAAATGTGTATCTGGGCAATTCGGCTTTGTCAGTTTATTCTTGTATCAAAAAAGAAAAAAAAAAAAAAAAAGCTTTGTCAGTTTATTTGGTTCAATTGTTGAGTCCTATCGATGAGATAATATAGTCTTGTTTCTTGTATTGTTACTTGTTATTTGGGGTTCTTAAATATTTCTGTCAAAAATTATATATTTTATTTAGGTACTAATTGGAGATTTGGAGATAAAAAGTATTTACAATATGGTAGTTCTGTCAACAAGACACAAAACAGGTAAAATTGTTAGAAAAGTATCAATAAAAAGCCAATATAGGTAGTAATGTTGCTGAGACCTGACGAGTGCTAAAAATTGAGCATGACTAATGTGTAGCTTTCTCTTCTTTAGGCCTTATTCTGGTCTCTTCTATGCAGCTATAGTAAAGCCTTTCACTAATCACTATTTGGTTATGGAAAAGAATGCGAATTATATATAGAAAAGAATTTAATTTGAAAAAAAGGACAAAGATGTATGTTAGATTAAAAGACCCCAAAAAATAAGTACAAATATGATAAATATGTTCTCAAACTGAAACTCAAATGAGCTGCTTTGTGGGTATTGCTCTCTCATCAAACGCAATGCATTGATCATAAAGGAATGTCTTTCCAAATTTTGGTGATTCGTTATGTTAATAAGCCTTTCACTTCAAAGCTCAAACTTCTACGGTAATAATTTATATTAACGTGTGTGGATCTGTTTTTCCCTTTTTGGCTATTGCCATGCTTTACCTTTTAAGTAGGTATAGACGTATAGTAATCTTTCTTTTTCATTCTTTAATAAAAATCTATTATAGACATTTTTCTCCGAAACTATCCTAGCATAAGACATAAAAATCTATTATAGACATTTTTCTCCGAAACTATCCTAGCATAAGACACAAAAGGTAAGAAAGATAGAGAGAGAGAACAGCAGAAAGAAAAAAAAAGGAAAATTGAGGTGTAATAAATAACACGTTTATCTTAGATAATTTCCAAGAGGCTTCTCAAATTGTCAACTCCCTTTAAAAGGGATACCTTTAGTTCTGCACATCTTAAAAAGTAGAGGAAAAAAAAAAAAAAAAAAAAAAAGGAAAGAAGAAAATGTCACCAGAATAGGACCAGTCTTTTAGGCTAACGCTGACCATTTGGTGAAATATTTCATTTCCCAAATTAGACATTTAACTTTTTATTTAATGAACACTAGTCACAAATCCTCTTAATCCTTTTTTTTTTTTTTTTGAAACCCTAAACCTATATTCTTTTAGAATTTAATAGAATTTGGAAAGAGTTTGAGATCTATATTTTTTAGTAAATTTGGATTTAGAATATGTACTTTTAACCCAACCCTTGTCTTTTCCCTTTTTAAATAAGTGCACCGAAATGGATTGAATTTGACCGAAGTGGTGGGAAATGGACAGAATTGTAAGAAATGAACAGAAGTGGACTATATTGGATCAAAGTGGACTAAATTGGACTTAAATGGACTGAATGGAAATATAGACCGAAATAGACCGAAATGGACTGAACTGAACTGGAGTGGACCAAATTGGACCAAACTGGAAAATCCTATAAAGGAAAAGCTCCTATTATATTAATACGATTTGCTTCATAAAAAAAAAAAATCATAAAAAAAATATTAATATAATTTGTTATTCGTATATTTTTAAATAAAGTTGATTTCAATATATGTCCTTGCACTACTTCTTCCTTGAATCTTCTTGGCAATTTCACTCTTCCAACTAAGCACTTTTTTTATTATTATTTTTTAATTAAGCTATATATATAATGCATGTATCATCTCATTCTTCTTCAGCAAGCCCTAAAATCCTAATTGAAATTATTGAATCCCTATAGTAGAAAGAAAGTACTTAAAATATACCGTCTAATTATTTCTCAATTAAAAAAAAAAAAACCTTTATATATTTACATTGTACTTGCTATATTTGCCACTTTTTGTGTGTTTACAATATAAATTTACATTGCAAGTAATGTAAAAGAAGAATTTCCCAAAAAATAAAATTGATGTTCTCTGATAAGAAAAATCTCTTCAACGCTAGCTGCAAAGGTGGTGATACTTATGTTCTTGATTTTTAATTACCACCACACTTCTTAAGGTTGCTAGGCCTAGATCTTTGCATGACATGAAGCCAACACTTGGCACAAACAAGGCTCGACTTCTACAAAATCGAGCACTCGTAACTATTTCTGGCCTTAATGCATGCACTTACCTCCCCACATCTAGTAAGGAAACATTGCCGTTAATGAACAAATTAATGGAGCTTTTCTCCTTGTTTCACACGTGAATTCCACCATTTACCAGCATACAAAACAGTAGTATCAGAAAACAAAACGTCCTTGCAAAGTCCGTGGAGAGAGGGAGAAAATTTTCTACATATGTCACTTTTGTCCCACCTTTGCATGGGATGATAGGATGAAGGCTACTTGACTGGTTTGGAAATTTTTTGAAACCAGTTGTTGCCTACTAATTCAAGTGTTTGTGACCTCTCTTCGCCATCACTTTTTTAACACTTATGTACATTATTATGTAAAGTCTATTGTGTCAAGAGGCTTGTAGTTTATGAGGAGAGTTAGGTTTAAATCCCTCGTCCTTACTACTTGTTCTAGTTTATAAAATAAATAACAAACTTTACTACTATGTCGGGGAAGTCTGCCTATATTCTTAAAAGTTAAAACCTATTAATATATTCTCCATTTTCTTTAAAATGTAAAAGTTTAGTTATTAATGAAATTAAAGGTATGCGTGGTAATTAAATTAAAGTGATAATCCAGCAGTAATAATATTTTTTTACGGTAATCCATATCTGTTTTTGAATCCCACATCTCCCTCCTCCTCTCTCCCCACTATCTATATATCTATAAAAAAAATAATAATAATAAAAAGGCATGCATGGTGTTATTTCATTTAAAATCTCATTTTGGTGTTAAAAAAACAAAAAAAAAAAAATTCTCATTTCATTAATAAGGAATGGTTGATAATTTATTTAAATAACATGACATTATATAAACCTTTAATTTTGTGGAAAACTAAACCTTTACTGGTTTGCCCTTAGATTTGTGTATACAAATTTAAGCAAATAATTCTCAAGTCTCAACATAGGCCAATATGTAGTGAAAAATACTAGTTACAAATTATGTTACAAACTTTTTTATAAATTGTTGATGTGGTGAACGATTATTGGTAAGTAAAAAAATGATTTAATAATGACCCAATTTAGGAATAATGTTTGCATATGAAAATTGTTATTCTCGTCAACGTAAGAGTAGAACCATATCCAAAAAGCTATAGTAAAGATGATTTTAGACTTTTAGTCGGATATACCCATCGTGCTACACTTGTATTAAAGGCTTTTCTGGCAAGTTTCCAATATATTAACTTCTTACTTCAAATATTCTCTCTCCTTGTACTACTACTACCAGGCAATCTTCTCATATATAGTAGTCTACTAGTACTAGTGTACTACAGGGGGCTGTGTGCCCTTTTTTCCGCATATCAACATTTTAATATTTGTATTATGGTCAAACTTTAGTAATTAAAGTGTGAAATTTTAAACTATAGGTAAGTAAGTTAAATTTTGGCTAAACTATGAGTGGGTAAGTTGTAATTTGCCCTTAATGTTAAGAGTTCTATTGTTTGATAACACAACCTTTTCTTTTTTAATAGGAGAATCAGGGCAAATCCCTTTCTTCCCTTGTACTATTGAATTATTTTTAAAAAAAATTACAAATATTTTCAAAATTATTAAGATGACAGATTGTGATTGTTGTAGCATAAAAATAGTTAATGATAATTCCAATAAAAGTGATGTTGAAATAATCATAATCTATCACTTAAATAAATTATAAAAAAATTATTAAATTTGTTGTGTGCATTGTTGTTTATACATTTCTCTAAGTAGAATTATAAGCACTAGAGGGACAGATTCCCACAATTATAGAAACGCTAGAAACTTTTTTTATTCTTTTGGTTGCTTTCAATTCATGCACCAAAATTTCCAACAACTTGTTCAAAGTTGTGCGTTAGGCTGTGATTCAAAGTTCCGTATAGTATTGCAATAATGAAAATAACATTTTACCAGCTAGCTGGATTAATGAATATCTGCGGCGACCAGATATATATTCCAATAAATAACCCTCCAATCCCAAATGATTCTTTGAAGAAGAAAGCCAATAATAAATACTATTAACACATATATAATATTATGAGAATAATTACATTATATTTTCTAAAGAATAAGTGTGCATAATATTAATAGTCATGGTAAAGTCTATTATCATCGGATATAAAAGTTGAATTTGAAACACACAAAATCAATTGATGTTTGAAGCAATTAAAAAACAAACAATTAGCATGAAACGAATGCCATAAATTATGTTAGAATCATTTAGATAAATTATTAAATTCATCATTTTTTAACAATTTAAGCTTTTGAAACAATCGTTTAAAAACCGATGTGTTAGAATTATATGCATAAATTATTAAATTTACAATTTCCTAATAACCTAAGGTTATAAGACAATCGATTATTAAACAAGTTCAAATCCATTGTATTTATATCTATCGAGTAGTGCTACGGGTATTACAAGTTTTATTATATTGAACTTACAAATTGATGCGTTCCAATCATAGAAAGACAATTTAAATATTCAGTTATAAGATGGTTAAAATAGTAAATTTGTAGTACTTTTAGCATTTTCCTTATCTATGTCTTTTTATTTTTGTTTTTTTAGAAGCCATATCTATATCTATGATTCTATATCTAGAGAAACATTTCAAGTTTTCAACAAAAGAATATATAAACATAGTTAAATCTCTTTTGACTATCAAATTTATGGGAACAAAATTTTATTTTTAAAGTTTGTAAAGAGCAAAAAGAATCATGCATACTTCCACTGCAGTAGATAGTTTATATATAAATTTGAGAAGTTGGTCCAAGCAAAACACAAATTCTTGAAGAGAGAATAGTCCATACAACAATGAAAGCTTGCAGAGAGAATTTCGGTAACACTAGGAGAATGATTTTTGTTTTGTTGATTCTCACTGCCATAACTTTTGCAGGTGCAAGGCCCTTGGATACTGAGAAGCCGAGTGTTGTTGATAGAACCATGGAAGTTGGTCCACTTAAAAGAGGCCCTGTCCCGCCTTCTGCTCCTTCTCCACGCACTCACATCAACCATCGGTGCTTAAATTAAACTTGCTTTTGCTCTGGTGCAACTCCCTTCCTAATGCTTACTAATGCATGTAATATCATGGTACTGCTTTAATTGTAAATTTGGTCTCCAGAGCCAGTTTGTAATGTAATATTTGTAGTACTTACTTTAATTCTGTTGTCATTAAAAGTAAATTTTAATGATTATAGTTGAAATGATTTAAAAGTTTCATGTAGTAATTTGATTTCTAAAAGTTTATCTAGGATATATCTCTGGAAATAAAGATGATTTGCTTTTGGTAAAGTGCTTTTCTTTTTCATATTTTGGTCTAGTGTCATGTAGTAATTTAAAAAATAGATTTTAGGGGAAATAAGGTTAAGAATTTTTTTTTTCAAAAAAAAAAAAAAAATTGTTTAGATTCCCATGCATGGCTTACTAGCGATTTTAACAATTTGTCAATTATGGTCCAATTAATTATTCTGGTTCATTAAACCTCTGCATAGGGGTTAAAGTTGGTTGTAAGACCTAAATCAGGTGGCAATACTAAAGCCCTCCGTCTCTAGCCAACTTAGCTGAGACATACTCCCAGAGCAATACCAATGGTGCAGGGCGATATGCCCACAATGACAACTTCATTGGAGATAGAGAAATAGATTCCGGTGTATCGTTAAACTATAATTATATAAAATTTTATTAATAGAGCCCAACCCATTTTATTTTCTTTTGCACATATTTGCATGCTTTAACCAATAAGTGCAACTAGTGTTTAAGCTCTTTGAACCTCACCACTTAGCTCACAACCTATGTCATTGCCTATAATGGATTATTAGTACGTTAACAAGCTGATTTGCCAACCCATTAAGGTTCCACTTTGCTTGGGTTGGAGAGTGGATCTACCTAGCAAGTTGTGGGTGGCCATTTGAAGGAGGAGAAGGAGACACTATTATATTTACGTATACCCAGACATAGCTATATATAACATCAGAACCCAACTTATAGGGTTAACCCAATTATGTTAACCTTAGAACCCAACCAATAGGCTTAACCCAATTATGTGTGCGTTTGTTGGGATGACATGTAGCATTAGCCTAATTGTACTTGCATTGCTTATTAGGTCTACCCAAAAGAGTCAACCACCGGAAAAAAAAACTGATCTACATTATTTTTTCAAATAAAAAAATGATTTAAAAAAAAAAATCTCTTTTAAAAAAAGGATTTTTTTTTTCAAAATCTTTTAAATTATCAAGGGATTTTTCCTTCCAAAAAAATTCTCATAAAAGTTTCTTTTCCTTAAAAAAAAAATTTGATGAATTTATCAAAACAAATTTTGAAAGAATTTATTTTTTAAATTTTAAAAATGAATGTTTTCAAGAAAAAAAAAAAAGGTTTTCCCAAACAAAAAGAAAAAGAAAAATAGAAACTAACTAATTTCCCCCCCCCCCCCCCCCCAAAAAAAAAATACAAATGGAGTTTCCAAACCAAAAAAGAAAAATAATAATAATTCTTTCCTTACAAATAAACCTTCTAAGACGTTCTCAAAATATTTATAGAGGTTGACTCAATCTCGTGACCTAATTTTTTTGATGATTCAAGTCTCTCCTTTTTAGTTATGTGATTTTGTTTAGGGGCTCCAAACCCATCTTATTTTCTACTTTTGTTTGGACCGTAAGCCCAGATTTGTATCATCTAGGGGCATTAGGTCCATTTTGTACTTCATCTGGGGGCTTTAGGCCCTCTCTTGTTTCGGCTTGGGGTCATAAGTCCATCATTGTTTTGTCTAGGGACATTAAACTCATCCTTGTTCTCTGTTTGGGCTTTAAGTCTATTATTGTTTTGTCTTGGAACCTTAGACACATCTTGTTTTATCTTTGGGCCATAGGCCCGCATTCTTGATTTATCTTGGAGCCTTAGGCTTGTCCTTGTTTGTCTAAGGGTATTCCCAACCTTGTCTGTCTAACTTTCTTAAGCCTATCTTTGTTTTGTGTTTAGATCTTAGGCCTATATTTTCTCCATCTGAGCCTTGGGTCTATCTTTATTTTGTCTTGGTTTTGAGCCTACCTTGTTATTCATTTAGGTCATATACATGCTGTCTAAGATTATTAACTTGCCTTATTCAATGTGAGGGCCCTAGAACCTCTATCTTGTCAAAATTGGAAGTGGAGCTTTGACTGATATAATTGATTTCTTCTCTGCTCAATTCACAAACAAAGTGTATTTACCATAGCTTTCCCTAGAAAATACTATATAATTTGCATACCATCGAAAGTTTCACAATGCCAAATTTGAGTGCTCCTACCAAGAGAGACAAAAAGTAAAGCAACAGCAATTACACAAAATCAACATGATTTTTTCTACAAAAAAAAAAAAAAAGAAGAAGAAGAAAAATTCCTATTATTGCATAATTGCATTTGATTTACGCATTATGTATTCATGCCTAATAGGCCAATCCTATCACTTAGCCCCTTTAGTTCCATTGTATGTTGTATCTAGGTCACTTAAGGTGGATGATATCATTTGACTCTCAAAAAAGAAAAAAAAAAGTGTGGATATATTACAATTTATTAATTAGTTTTTATGTATATTTTACTTAAATATTGAATATTTATATATGTTGAATGAACATGCCCCTAAGGCTTCCATGATCAATGAGTTAACCGCATTTTTTTTATCAACTTGGATTTTCCTAGATATTTCCTATGCAATCTCTAACTTTCTTAGACATGACAACTGGTGGTCTTTCATGGCGTCGTCAGACATATACCCATGAAGCTAAACCCAGAAGTTGTGCGGTTTGTTAAAAAGTAGCGAAATATATGGTTCCACCATGTTTTCTTCTTAAAAGAATGATTGTACAAGCAATAATTAAATAGGCTTACAAGAAGTTCCGGTCAGATAATACGCAAGCAATGCTTTCATTGCATGTTGATGTCACCGATCCAGTCAGGCTTTGTTTGTTGCATTGACTATTTTGCTGCCTAATATTTTGTAACGTATGAACACATGCTGTGCACAGACATCTAAGATTAAGTTAAACCATACAACTTAAATAAACTCTCAAAGCTAGCTGTAGTGTTTCAGTTGGGGAGAGTAAAGTTTAAACATTCACACCTTAAAGATTACGAAATTATATATTCCTGCCTCTTCTAGGTTGTCAGAAAGCAATCATTCATATATTCGTCCACCATTCTCCCATTGATCACTTGTGTAATAGATTTTGAATTTTTAATCATATTCATTGTTGAAAATGTCCTAGGTGTTGTAATTGGTAATTGTATAATTGAGAAGTATATAACAAATTAGTTTATAATTTATGCATATGTACAGATATAATTAAAAAAACATGCGCAACAAAGGGTTAGAAAGCATAATCTTTCAAACTCTTTTTTATTCTAATTTTAGATATAGAATTAAATATATTATTAGATTTTTTATGGTTCATTTATATTGTATTCATCGTATTTTGCACTAAATTAACTTATTTGATAAAAAAATTAAAAAATTTAAATGAGACATGTGACACAAAATTAGACTTAAATTGTAATCTAATTTTGAACTTTAATTAAATTGTCTCTCAGTTTTGACCTTAAATGTATATATATGATGAGTAAACCAGATATAGTTTTTATTTTTACTTTTATTTTTTTGATTTCATCATTTTAGTAAGTTTTCCTATCCTTTTAAGTATTAAAAACTCTTTAGTAGACAACATGTCAAGGATGTATGTCTCAAGGCAATTATCCAAGTAGTAAGTTGAATTTAATCATAAAACCAAGCAAGTCAAATAAATTTCTCTTTGTCAAAACAAAATATAAGTGATATAAATTCAAACACGCAAAGCAAAGCAGTATTCAAAATTTAGGGTATACAACACACCAAGCATTAGCTATAAGCTCATACAAAACAGAATGAGGAGAATATGAATCATATAATTCAAAATTATCACTAAGATAATATCCTTCCTTTTCCCAGATTGTCCGTGCAATGATGTCCTTCTCAGTGAGTGTGTTGAATATGAGTCATGTAATTAGAAATCAATGCATTCCAAGAGTGAGAAATATCAGCCATAAAACTATGTGTTGATAATGGTAACAACAAAATTTGTGCACATTTCAATGAGCAGCTTGCGGATGTTAAGATTATATGCGAGGGTGAGTCCATCACGAAGACCCCAAAATTCAGCTGTCATGGAGTGGGTGTACCCCATCACGAAGATCCCAAGTAGCTTATTGTGGGATCTGTAAGTTGTCCTTTCATCACCTGGTTTATAGTCCTTTTTTATTATATATATATATATATATATATATATATATATATATATATATTTTTTTTTTTTTGGAGCAAATTCATCGAGTATTACTTATTGTTTCTTATATGAGGGGTGTTCATGGGTCGGTCTGGGTCGGGTTTATGCCCAACCTGTGACCGACCCGATGACATCGGGTTTTTGAAGAGAAGACCCGTTGCCGACCACAAAAACCTATGGATCAAGTCGGATCGGACCCGGTTGATTGGTGGTCAGGTCGGTCTAAGCTGAAAATATGTTGTCGGAGGTTCAAATTGGTAGCAACTACATGTTTTTTTAGTCGGATCTTCGCAGGATTTGAGCAAAACCACTAGATCTGAGCAAAATAACACCATATCTTTGTCGGATTTGAGGAAAACCCACTAGATCTTAGCAAAAAATTACTAGATTTTCGTTGGATTTGAGAAAAATTCACCAGATCTGTGCCATATTTGAGCGAAACCCAGTAAATCGTAGTTGGATATGAGCGAAAATGAGGAGATTTGAGCGAAAATCAGTATGTTTTCGCTGGATTAGAGGTAGATCTGGCCTTTAGCCGGTCGGATTGGGCGGCTCAGTTTTTGGAGAAGGAGATCCGCCACCTGACTTGTCGGCATCGGTTTTGAACATCTGAGACCCGCCGCCGACCGCCTCTCTCCTCGAGTCGAACAGTTTCGGTTCGGATAGCTCCGGATCGGATAGGTTTTGTGGGTCACGGGTGGGTGTGGACAACCCTTATATCTATCCCTATTTTAATAAATAATAACTCATCCAATGCGTGGGTACTAGGAAAATGTTCTATAATCCCATATGTCTTTAAAGTCAATGATTTACTATTGATAGTTTATATATAGAGCTTCATGTATTGTATAAGTCATTATATATGTTCTTCTCTTATTAAAAAAAAGGTCATTATATATATATATATATATATATATATATATATATATATATATATATAATATATGCAGATGACAGTAATAATTGAACAATGTAAATGTGTAGTTTAATACCCAAAGCAGAAAATGGTAGCTAGACCATTGAGACATGGGATGTGTGGAAATCGTGCATTAATCACAAAGCATATATCGTCCATGATTCCCAGACCATTGAGACAGGAGCATTAAATAGGCCAACTATTACGTACTACATAGTCGTTTGATATTTTAAGATGGAGATTAACAAAACCATATATATTGAACTCCATTAGAGCTTTCATATACGTATTGTTTTTCTTATTATCAAAAAGAATATATGCAGATGATAATAATAATTGAACAACTCAAATGTGTATTCTAATCTATTTAAAGTAATCTACCCAAAGTAGAAAAATATAACTAGTGGACCTTGATGGGATCTGTTGACTTTGTGCGTGGATTACAAGCATAATGTCCATGATTCCCGAACCATGCAGACAGGAACATCAAATAGGCCGACTATATCACATTGTCATTTGATATTTTATAAATGAGAACTCAAATAGTGTCAGGGCGAGCGGAGTTTAATGTTTTAAGATGACATTTCAGGGTTTCTAGAATCCAATAAAAGAGGAGTGGAATCTAAACATTCACCTAACAATTTTTTTTTTTTCATTTATAAATAAAGTTTGAATCCAAACTTGTTCGGATCCAAATTTATTACATAACCATTTATAAGATTATTTAATATTTATGTAGTGAGTTTTAGTTAATTCAATTGGTAAAATCTCTTATTATCTAATAAGAGATTTGGTGTCTTGATTCAATAATAAAGAGTAAACATTATGAACAAACGTCATAGATTACAACTCTTAAAAAAAAAAAAAAATCTATGAATACTTATAATTTATAATCTACAATTTATTTTATTATAATATATATAAAATCAAAGATATATGACTTTTACTTGACCTCATAATATTTTGCCACATAAACATTTCAAAACTCATAATTTTACAAATCATTAATCTATTATATTTACTAATTGATATTAAATTATATTATATATTTAAACAATCTGTTAAAATCTTACCAAAATTTTAAAATATAGTAGAGTATATAATTTCATATATAAACATAAACATAACAAATACATCTTAAAAATGACCATAAAAATTAAGTTACATAATTAGGAAAAAAAAATTTTAAATAGTAAAAATTATATTTTCTTAAACTTTTTTGACCATTAGACGAGTTATCCACAAATTATTTAAAAAAGTCACATGTCTTAGTAAAAAAGCTAAGTTACGTAATTAAACTACACATTGATTGTCTCTTTAATCACCACATCATGAGTTGGAGCAAGCTAGCTCTAAACAAATAGTTAGTGGTTATTGTTATGCAAAAAAGTGATGTAAGTGGTAGGTTTAGATACAAATCAATAAGAATTTGGTCCTTTAACAGTTTGTAAGAATATTGTAGAAAAGTTTTGTGGTTGTAGCATTACTTTCAAAATAATTAAAGATTTTGTTAAAGGGAGGGAAATATAATTTTATAGAACTAAATTACTAAAATTAATACCTATATATACATATACTATTAATTGCTTTAAAAAAAAAATTGGGTGGGGGGAGGGAGGGGGGATTGCCCCTCATTGTCCAAGGGTGGCTCCGTCCTGGGTGTAACAAGTGGGTAAGAGACATTTCCTTTTTGTTTACAAGTTGGCCCTAAACATAATTATGGATGTAACTATTTGTACGTTGTAAACTCTGTTAATTAGCTAATGTTTTCTGATCAATATTTTGAGTTCAATAATAATAATAATAACAAAAGAAAAGAAAAGAAAAGAAAAACACACACACACAAAGTGTTAGGGATGTGAGTGTTTTAGAATAAACTTTATTTGGATCCTAGAACCCCAAAAATGCTAATAGGGGTTTCTATGCTTTTATTTCGAATGGTCGTTAACCTATGCTCCTTTTATTTATTTATTTTTTATTTTTTTAAGGAATAAAAAAGAGAGACTCCGGTGTAAAGTGTAAACTCATCCTATCTATACTTTGTGATCCAAGCACAAAGTCAACAGATACAATGGAGTGTCACTATTTATCTGCGTAATGGCAATATATATATATATAAATAAAATCTCCATACAAACGATAAAACTAGGAATCATTGACTTTAAATGACAGAAATGAGAATATAGAATAATTATCCTAATACTAACCTATGGTCGCAGGAGTTAATTAAAAAATAGTTTAAAATATAAGAAACTATAATTAATATAGTTGAAATAGCTCACAAAAATATAAGTAAAATATATATCAGGTACACGGAAGAACGTACAACTTGTATTTCTTTTTAAAGGGGAAGAACAACTTGTTTTTATTTAAGGGGAAGAACAACTTGTTTTTATTTAAGTTGAAGAACTTGTTTTTTTTTTTTTTTTTTTTTTTTTTTCTAGTTTTATATGGAAGCACAAGAGATGAAGAGATAATGAACAAAATTAGCTGCAGACTAGTTTGGACCTATTCCCTCCAATCTTCTCTGAGTTGATTTATAATTAAGATTATTTATTATTGAAACAAGTCATATAGTTTACTGAAAAAGTTGCGTGACTAAAACTTCATATTGATGGCTTCCTTAATTTTTACATAGTGGGCTAAAGGAAAATAATTTCATTTTATCTCTGCCTTTCTTTTTAAGTCAATAGGTCACATGGACACATTATCATCAATTTTTTTTTTCCTATGCAGTTTCATTTAGTATACTTCTTGGACTCTAGATATGTTTATTATTAGTAGCTTTCCTCAGGGGTTTGGTAAAAGATTATTTTAAGAAAGTTTTGATACTACTTTTATGAAAAGTATAAAAATGTATCAAAAAAATCAAAATTTTTTTTTAACAGATAAAAAAATTTTAAAAATATTTTTTATACCAATTTTCTTAAGACATCCGTTAACGTTTTTCACAATTTCAGAAGACGTCGGCTAACTTTTCCATACTTAGAACTATATGTAAAAGCTCTCTCAACAATCACCCTAAAGGGGAAAAAAAAGTAAAAAAAGAACATACCCTTGGAAATTAACCTACTCGCAGTAGGCCATTTTTTTATCCTCATTAAAGGAGACCTTGACCCCAGCGAGTTTCCAGTATTCCGAGCTCACCTATAAATGTGCTTCTATTAGTTTCCACTGACTTCTCAACAAACTGCGAAGCACATTTTGTAAATAGCTAGAGTTCTAATATCCAGTAAGTATTATCAAGCTTCTGTAGTAAATCATTAGCATATCATAGTTGTTGTCGCGCGTTGCTCTTAGATAGAAATTTTTTGTTTTTCGAAATCCATGAATCATAAGCTTGGTATTTCTCTTACTTCAGTTTTCCCTACAAAAATGTACATCAAACTTTATCAATTCGAGAAAATCGACCCAATATAAGGTCTCGAGTTGGTTTTCGTAGGTTGAGTTATGGTTTGAAATTTTATTTTGAGACTCAAGTTTATGTTCATATTTTTTTACAAACCCGGCCCACCATATATATATATATATATATATATGTATGCTTATTTTATTACTCTTTTTTTAATTTTTAATTTGACTGTTTTGGTATTTTGTTAATTAGTTTGATGAATTTGAAAATTTAAAATATAATTAAGCAAATCTATTATATGAATTGTAATAATTTATTGAAAAAAATGTTTAAAAAATTTATGAAATTCCAATTTAAACGTGCATGCACAATATGCAGATGGGTTGAGAATTTCCCAACCTGATAAACCCAGCCCATTCATGCTCTTAGTTATTTATTAAATTGAATTACTCAAACTCTTTCTTTATAAACATTGTTTAATGTCTGTCAATATACTTTTTTTTTTTTTTGCAATCTAACATTGCTTTTAAATTAACTTTAGATATATTTTCAGAAATTTTGATTGTTGGTACTTATTTTTAAAGACTTTAAAATAAACATAAATTATTATTAAAATTATATTTTATATATGTCTAAAAATAAAATTAGTTATTTAATTAATAGTCATATCTCATCATGTCGAATCTTTTTTTTTTTTAATTTTAATTTTTTTTATTTTTTAATTTTCTTCATAAATGCAGTATCACCGTGAAGTGACAAGAAGAGATGATGCGACCAGATGTAGCGGTGGAGCTAAGCCAATATCAGACCTGTGACTGTGAGAGTAAGTTGTCTCTAAATCTCTTGTCCATTTGTAGCTACACAACATAATGACACACAGATGAGTTTTCGAATACCATTGCGAAGAGTTTTATGAAATAATTTGTTCAATGTGTATTTTAACTTGCAAAGCCTGCAATGCAAATTGGGAAATGATAAGCATATATTACCGATTCACTGATCAAAGGGATGTTATAATTAAATTTTAATACATAGGCTGACGTAGGGGAGGGGAGCCGCCTTTAAGAACAAAATAAAATTGTATAAAACTCAAATCACAAATATATACACACACATAATTATATATATATATATATATATATATATATATATATATATATATATATATATGTGTGTGTGTGTGTGTGTGTGTGTGTGTATTTGCCATTTGCTTGAAAATGTAAGGAACTTTTTTCATATTTTGTGAGAGATAATTAAACAAAAATTACAGAAACTTTAATTCAAGTTTATTTATAATTTTAAGATCTTAAGGTATGTATAGATACTATTTTTCATATAAAATTGAATAAGTCATAAATTATTTGGTAATTGGAAAAATAAATATTTATATATAAGTTTTATTAGAAAAAAATAGTTTAGATAAAAGTATTATGGTATTTTTAATTTTTATGAGATAATTCTTTATTCATTAAAACTTCTAACTTCTAAACCTTTTGAAAATTATTTTGAAAGAAAAAACAATTTTATTTACCATACACAATACTAGCAAAATTGCGGAATACACTAGATGTTTAGCACGTATAAGAATTGCTGATTTGCAAATAACAAAGTAATACACCAATTAAGGACAATTAAAGAAAGAATCTTTCTAATCAATCTCTAAAAAAAATTCATTTTCTCTTTAATGGATATCTCATGGGATATTGCACTTTGTTTATACCCATTTTGACAACACATTTTCAATCGACAAGTCTGATTCAACTGAGCCTGACCTTGTTATTGGCTCAATTCATGTATTATATTATATTTTATTCTTTTAAGCATGACCTAATCTTATGTCATATATTGGGAAAATTGAGAGTGTAGTTTGAAAGGCATGAGTCGGTTTTTATCGGACCTTTTACATGAGCTCAGCCCATGTGTTTTACCAGGTGTGTAAGGGATACTAATAGCACTTCAGGTTTATGGAAGAGGTTTTATACTTTTGTTCTTTGTGGCCCAAGTTTTCTACTCTACCTTTTTTTTTTGGTGCCTAAAACACATAGTTGATCCTAAGTGGCAACATTGCTTACTAAAACAACCAAATGCAGCCTCCAAGACCTGACGTGATTAGGAAACATCAACTTGTGAGTTTAGGTCCCCTTTATTTCCAAAATTATGTAAAAAGCAACCAATCCATTTCCTAAGCATAAAGTAAACCACACCAAATCATGGAAATAGCACTTAGGAGGTCCAAAGTCTCTCTCCTTACCTAAAAACCAGTCATTAACACCACTTCAAACTCAATATAAAATGCCTCTCATATCAGCCCAAAAATGACTAGCCATGTTTTATCCTTAGAGCTAAAACTTTAACATAAAAACACGTTCAGCTAGCAAACATTCTCACAATTCTGAAGCTTGGGGAGTAGAAATATTGGTATAGAGGAACATTCCCTCTCTCTTTTATTGTCCTCTCCATGCTATTTGTTGGTCTAAATTTAAAATCTGTTGTTTTTAAGCATTTTTGTTATTGGCATTTTAATTTCTCTACTATTAAAGCACCATTAGTTTTTGTTTATCATATATTTGGAATTTTGGGCTAGACTCTTCTCAAATAAACACATCTAAAGAACCCAAAGGGGAATTTTGGTCTTGTTTTACCATTTCGACCCTTGCGCAAGATGTCCCCAACACACTTTGTTCTACCCTAAACCAACAAATTACTATACTAGAAAAATATAAAAAATAGCAAGTTGGATAAATTAGATGCCAAATATGGGGGAATTTGATTAAAAAGTGGCATAGGTTAGGAGTCAGGACCCTAAGATTGTGGGTTTTGATGGTCACGGCTAGGGGTGGAACTAGAATTTTATGAATGGGGGGCCAAAATAATAACAAATATAAAATCGAACCAATTTTATAGTGTCATACAAGACATATGAAGAGTTTTTGGGGCTAGCCATGTATCTTTTGAAAGTTTTCGGTAAATTTGAGGGGTAAAAATCTAATATTTGAAAAGTTTGGGAGGGTTAACCATACATTTTTTGAAAAATTTAGGAAAATTTTATAAAATTGAAAAATTTTGGAGGGCCATAACCACACCCTTCTTAGTGGGTCCGCCCCTGGTCACGGCATAGGTTAGGGATGAAATGGTATAAATATTGCAAGTATCTGATTTCTAAAACTCTACAGGGGAAAAAAGAGATGACTTGCGCGACCTGTGTCGGGCTGCACTTAACGGTGACTGGAAGACTACTAAGCACTACATTGTTAAAGATCGTAGCTTGCTTCATGCTAGACTGACAAAATCATGGGATACAGTGATTCATATAGCTGTTCATTCAAAACACATACCTTTTGTAAAAGAACTGGTGGATCATCTCACTGTGGACGAGCTAGCTATAGAAAATCGAAATAAAGACACAGGCCTAAGTATTGCTGCTGTATCCGGAATATTTGAAATTGCAGAGTTAATGGTAAACAAAAATAGTAAACTGACAATGCTTCGTGGTACTAGAGAATTGATACCGTTTGGCATGGCAGCTGAAGCTGGACACAAGAAAATGGCAGAATTTCTCTACTTGAATACTCAATTTGGCTGTCTAGATCGCGGTGAACGTATTAGGCTGTTTTTTATTACCCTTACATGCGATCTTTATGGTATTACTTCATTCCTTCATGCTCCTAAATTTGTCTTTGCAAGTATGGCTACTATAACTAATAACATGCTACTTTCTATCTTCCTTCTTTTTTATTTTTTATTTTGGGTTAAATATCTTCCTTCTTCTATATTAGTAATTTAGTACTACTTCTGTTCCAAATGATTAGTTCTGTGTTCCATTTTGTCTTGTTTTTTAAATTAAAAACCATTAATTTATTCATTCTCAAAAAAAAAAAAAAAAACCATTAATTTACTGGGTTTCCTACTATGTCCCTACTACCAATACGACAAACACTTTAAATGACAATTTTTTTTGAGAACTTTTTGTAAGGGTGATTTTGAAAATTTGTAACTTTTCAATTAAGATACAAAACAATAAACAATGTTACCGTAAAATGTTGAGTTTTCTAAATATTGCGAACAATTCAAGATAGAGGTAGTATGTATAATATCAAAGTACTTTTTAGAACTTTTAGAATTAATATGTTTTTTTAGCTACAATTTATGTCATAATGGTCTTGTTAATAGGTGCTCTAAGAATAATTGTCAATAAATCATTATTGGAAAGTTTTGATATCACTTTTATGGAAAATAGAAAAATTGTTAAAAAAAATTAAAGGTAAATTAAAAATTACACCCCTAAAGTTTGGGAGTGTTTGAATTTTACATCTTAAAATTTCAAAATTTGGATTTTATCTCCTAAAGTTTGGGGTGATTGAATTTTATACCCGGACATTTTGGAATTTGGATTTTGCTCTCTAAAATTTGGGGGTGTAAAATTTAAACACTCCCAAATTTTAGGAAGTAAAATCCAAACGCCTTTAAGATATAGGGGTAAAATTCAAATTTTGAAACGTCAGGATGTAAAATCCGAACATCCTAAATGTCAGGGGGTAAAATCCAAATTCTAAAACTTCAGGGTTTAAAATTCAATCACTTCCAAATTTTAGGGGTGTAATTTGCAATTTACCAAATTTTTTTTTCCTTTTCCTAGCCACACTGGCGGAGCCAGGGGGGTGAGGGGGGGCACCTGCCCCCCCTGACTCCTAAAATTTTTTAGCATCAGTACTCAAGTACTTATTGACATGGAGGAAAAAAAAAAGAAAAAAAAAAGACTTCTTGGTTGAACGTGACTCTCAAGAAAAAGAAAGGAAAAAAAAGGTTCACAAACACCAAACATTTGTCTTGTCCTACGTCACCTATTTCACTATTTTTTTAAAATTTTAATTTTATATCATTATTTACACAATTTTTACTATTTATGATACTTTTTATAGCATTTTATTCTTGAATGATGCTAGGATACTACATATTTTACTACTTATTTCTTACAAATTAGCATGTCACCAATCAAAAAAAATAATTTCAAACATTTATTCATTATGTTTTTTTAAGTAACACTAATAACATTTTTACTCCATCAATTTGTAAATTTTTTAGTAGCAATGAATTTGTTATTTTTGTTTATTTATTTTAATAATATGAAATATATTCATATTTGCTTATAATTTTTTATTTATTCTATTATTATTTTTTATTAGTATTTTTTAGATTAATTTCACTTTTAATATTGCCTCCTCTAGACTAAAATCCTGGCTCCGCCACTGCCTAGCCATAAAAAGTTTAATTATAAAAATATTTTCTAAACCAATAGTCTTAGCGTATTCGTTAATTTTTCCCAATTTCTAATAATGATACTATGAACTTTTGTTGGAAGACTTCGAATTTTGGATAAGTTCCTCTGTCTCTCTCTGCCCCCAATTTCATTGCATTAATTGACCTAAGTCTGGCAATCTCTCTCTCTCTCTCTCTTGACATAAGTGTGGCATTACAACAAAAATCTGTTGGTCTACAATAATAACTCATA
The DNA here is from genome assembly GCF_040712315.1 of Castanea sativa. Classification (NCBI taxonomy): domain Eukaryota; kingdom Viridiplantae; phylum Streptophyta; class Magnoliopsida; order Fagales; family Fagaceae; genus Castanea; species Castanea sativa. Next base: position 462,656 of record NC_134019.1, on the reverse strand, counting down.
CCTTGTATATATAGGTTTAGCATTGGATATGCTGACTAAAGATCCAAAATTAGCTTGTGAGCGAGACGAAAATAATAATGGGAAAACAGCTTTGCATGTGTTGGCTCAAAAGGCTACACACAATGCCAGCAGCAGAATGCCAAAGATCGTGGCAAGATACACCAGCTTATGTATGTTTTTCTAAACCCGGTCCAATTCTCAATAGACATAGTGTTTAGTATACTTTTTATACTCTAAGTTCCGAAGTAAGCTTTACCTTTTTTACCACGTTATTATTTCACACCCAAATATACTTCACACAATATCCACTATTTTTAACACTAGGCGTTCACATTTTCCAAGCAATGTCCATACTTTACTTATGATGCAAAAGTGTAGACAATTTTGGAAATAAATTTTTAAGAAAGAATCTATAAAGAAACTTTTGTCAACATTTTGCATCATAACCAACATATAATTTGACTATTATCTTTCATTTAAATACTTTTAGGGTTCAGTTAATGTATATTTAAGGGCATATATTAATTATCTATTTTATAACAAAATTTATGAGAAATTTAAAAAATTGTAAAAACAGTTAGTCATTTTTTCATAAATTTTTTTTTTAAATGGTTTATAAATATATGCCTGAAGGCATATGTTAGTAAAACCCATACTTTTATCATCATTGTCGCTTCCCATTTCTCTTTAATAAAGATCATTTTGTTTTTCAATTGATACTTTAATTCCCTACTTCTAGATTTCAAAGGCTTCTGTAAGCAAGAATCAAAGCTAGAATCGGCTGATGAATTACTTGAGATGATCTGGAAGAAAGTTCTAAAGCGATCAGATGAGGAAATTTCAGACCTAATAAAGAGGCCTTCAGGAGTACTTTTTGACGCTGCAATATCAGGAAATGTTGAGTTTTTAGCTTTGCTTCTTCGCAACTATCCTGATCTTTTATGGGAAGTTAATGAAAAAGGGCAAACTGTATTTCATGTTGCTGTTTTGCATCGTCACGTACAAGTGTTTAATTTAATAAAAAACATAGGAGCAGCAAAGGAATACATAGTTGGATATATTGATGCTGACAAAAACAACATGTTGCACTTAGCTGGAATGTTGCCACAAGTGGAAAGACTTGGCGCCCCACGAGCAAACCTTCAAATGCAACGAGAGCTGTTGTGGTTCAAGGTATTCCTTACTACTAAATCTCTCTCTCTCTCCCCCCCCCCCCCCCCCCCCCCTTTTTCTTTTTTAATATACAACGGAATGTGGAAGTTTAAAATTTTATTTTCTGAATTTAATAATGTAGAAAGTGTTTGATCATTTAAAATTTTAATGATGTAACATTGGATACATTTGTATTATTTAATTTGAATCATAAAATGAATCGATTTCAAATGAAGATCTTAATACCATTTAATTTATCTTTGATATGTTATGTAATTGATGGAAAATAATTATCTATTTAACTTTTCACATTGCCTGTCATTCTAGGAAGTGGAGAAGATTGTTCCGCCTTCTCATAAGGATATGCAAAATTCTAAGGGAATGACACCTAAAGAAGTATTTGATAAGGAACATAAAGATTTACTTAAAGTAGGTGAAGAAGCAACGAGGGAGACAGCCAATTCGTGTATGCTTGTAGCAACTCTCATTTCCACTGTGGTTTTTGCTGCTGCTCTCATAGTTCCTGGTGCCAGTAATAATATATCAAATACTCCCTTTTTCAACAAAGATCAGTGGTTTAAGATATTTATCCTTTCAAATGCAGTAGCACTCTTTACCTCTGCAGCATCAATAGTGTTTTCCCTGTCCATTCTCACTTCAAGCTACGCACAAAGTGAGTTTGTGTATTCATTGCATGCAAGGTTGATGTCTGGGCTCATAACACTCTTCATCTCCATAACAACCATGGTCTCGGCCTTTATCGCTGCCATCTTTTTGATCTTTGACTACAAGGGGGAATGGGTTCAATATGTCATTGCTGTTCTTGCCTGCTGTCCGGTGATTTTGTTTCTCAAGTTACATTATAATCTTTTGGCTGATTTGATTCGCTCAATTTGCTGGTCTTGGATTTTATTCCGAAGAAGTAAGCACCAAATTTTCTAGTTAGAATTTTGAATTGTATGAGCAGATTTAATACTGTCAGTGTATTTTACGATTCCCAATTGTATGTGTAATAACACCCCAAACATTTGTGTGTTTACTACTATTTTTTCAGCAATTTTACAATTATAATAATATTTAAATTGAAGTTAGTTTTTAGCTAAAGTTGTTAGCAATTTCGTGGGCTTTCGAATATTTAAACAATGACAATTAGGAGATTTTAAGAATGGACTACATGAAATATGGGAAAAACCTTATGATCAAACACTCAAGCCGAGACCTCTAAGTTACTAAGGACTTCGTCTCCATTAATCCTCCTAGTAGCCTAAAACTACATGAGATTTTGAAGTGGATTAACTTAAGGTAAAAAACTAAGTTTTATTTCAATCTCTTCTATTAAAAACTTTGGGTTTTGTTATCGTTTGATGATTACAGTAAATACTTTATTAAGTTGGTGATTAATGAAGATTAAAGGATTAGGGTGGCAAGGCTTGTTAAATCCAAATTTTCCAATTCATTTGGGGGGTTTTGTCAATTGTGGTTATGTTTTTCAGTTAGGTATGGATTGAATAAATTTTTTATGAGTTTTATTATGTTGAAAGTGTTGGAAAATTTTGAAATACTTGCAAGTGCACTGACTATACTAAAGTATAGCTTGGCAAGCTCAAAGACAAATCCATAGGGACTTGTGAATGAAGTAAAAATAAAATAAATCTCAACTAAATCAATTCTAATCTAATTCAATAAAAATTGGTTATTTTAAAATTAAATAAACTAAAAAAGAAATTAATCTAAGCAAAGAAATTATGACAAGTAGTAAAGAGATCGTGTAAACAATCAAGAAAAGGAAAAAAAAAATTAAAGTTTTGGAATTCACATTGTTAATTCATATCATCATATATTCGTGATCATTGACTTTTCCCAAACTACTATATGATAATCTAGAATTTAATCTTATTATCATAGAAGATATTTTCATTAGAATATCAATTTTAAAATCTAAATTAAGCATGTTCTATTTTGCTACCTAAATATAAAATCAGATCATCAATTGTATCTATTTATAAACAAATCAAAAGGGATATCCAATTTTAAATTCAAAAAATTTTAAACCAATTATTCAATTGATTAAGCTTACCCTAAATTATGATAAAAACATAATTGAACTCATATTCAAAATCCTATCTTCATCAATTGATATAAAGTAAGAACGATTAAATCATTAAAAACAATGGAAAAAATCAAATCTCATAAATAAATACTAATAATCATTAACAATGTTTCATCATCAACCTTAATTAAAAATTTAGCTATTCATGTACATTGAAATAAAATGAAAGTAATAAACATTAAACATAACAAATAAAATAAAAATAGATTGAAGAAGAGAAGATAATGTGCTGTCATTAGAGAAAAAAAAACCATAGAGAAAATCCAAATGCGGTACCGCCCCTTTCTTTTCTTTTTTTTTTCTTCTCTTCAGCCTCCTTCTCACGTTCAGCCCTAGTCACTTTTATATCTCTTACCATTATAAAGAAACCTGAAAGAAAAAGGAAATTCAGATTACAAAATTCATTAGATGCTTAGGTCCATTTCGGCCTAGTAAAATTACGAATTTGGGCTTTCCATGAGCTACAAAGTTGTAGCCCTGTGAGTTATCTTTTCAGCCCAACTTGAATCACTACAATCCAATATCTGAGCTGAGTGCTATGCAAGAAATACTGAGACGTATGCAGAAAAATCTTGATTCCAAATTATTTATTTATTTCATTCTCCAAATGTCTTTTTTCCTCATTTGATTAGGTTTCACCTAGTTAGGCTAGTTGGGTTTAGCCCACTTGAGTTAGAGTTCATCCTTATGCCTTAGATAAATCCCATTAACATGTAAATTTTCAATTACCTATAAAATATATATAATTCAAAATTAGTCACAAATTAACATAAAAGTATGGCTAAATATATGCAAATATGGGAGCAATTTATTTAATATATTTCATGCATATCTGAAAGTAACAACTATCAAATCTGGGTTTGCTTTGATGATGTGATTTGGTTGTCTAGTTTGCTAATGGGTATACATAGATTTTTATTGTTCACATAATTGCAAATTTAAAAATAAAGTGAGTTGTTCACAATATATGTATATATAAATAAAGTGAGTTGTTCACAATAATTTGAACAATAATTTACAATATATCGTGGGGATTTACAATAATGATTAAATATAAACTTACAAGAATACGCAAGCAGTGCTTTCGTCGCATGTTGACGTCACTCATCAAAGCATGCTTTGTTGCATTGACAATTTTTCTGTCTAATATTTTTTTTAATATAGGAACGAATGTTGTGTACAGGCATCTAAGATTAACTTAAACACAAAACTTAAATAAACGCATGTAGGTGTTTTGGTTTATTCAACTCACCTCACATATTGCTTGCAATTCCTAATTGTTCTTTAGATTTATCACGTTATTTATCAACTATATATAATAGCAATTGCATGTTATAATGTCATCATCTACAACATTTACTATTTGTGCTTGAATATCATGGTATCGTCATTTGATGAATTTTAGAAATATTTTCTAAGATTGCTTTATCAATTTTTATTGTGTTTCACAAAAATAAAAACCCTAATAATTCAAAGAAATTCATTTCTAGGGATCATGCAAATAGAGCTTGCATATATAGGTTTACGACAGAAGAAAACCCAACATACAGATGAATGCTCCTTCATGTGAAATATTCATCTTCATTTTTTTTTTAACACCGTATCTTTCTATTCAATGACAAATTTTTTTACTAATTGAGCTAATAAATAGAACCCATACTTTCATATATAGTTTTTAAGTATGTGCATACTGATAATGATACATCAACAAGCCAAAAAGTATTTAATAAATAGACTCTATATGGGTCAAAGAAGTACAAATTCCATAAATCTAGAGAGAGATAGAGAAAATTAATTAAGTAATTAGCCGAATATTATATTACATAGCTTTTAATTTGTTATTTTAAAATTAAGTCAATCTCAGAACTAAAATAATATCTGAATGGTCTTGTTAATTTTTTTGTTTTTGAAAGACATCTGATAAAACGGTTGTTTATTAAGAATTTTTTCTTTTTTTGAGAAAGAAAAAATTTGGACTATTTCTAGATTTATGCGTGTCATCCTTGGGCAGGGGTCATCCTAATCTTCTCTTTATCGGACGTACCTGAAAGGAGATTTTTAATTGGCAAGTAGAAGCAGTACATCAAGACAACTGAGGACCTCTCCTCCATCCAAATCAATTACATTATTGCATTATTACTAATTTACTAACATTCTTAGCATACCGCGGCAGCCCATGTGCTAATTTGTTTGCCAACCCAATTATATATGACTAAGAGAACGGTCTTGTTATTGAGTGTCAAGGATATTATAGATTAATATTAAATATCAATTATAAGCTACAAATAACACCGATTGAAAGATTAAAATGAATAAAACGCTTAGAATTCAGTAATTCACTAGTCCGCAAACATGTGTTTGAATGTGTTCTCTTGAATTTGTATGGATTATTATTATTATTATTTTTGTTTATGGAACTGTATTCAGATAGATTGATAATAGTAATTATTATTATTACAAATTCACATCTCAAAGCCTCAAACTATGAACGCCTAATAATGCTAATTTCGCCATGTAATGCAACACTTTTTTTTTAATAAGGAAATAGTATCCCAATATTTTGTGAAACTGTTCTACTTTCTACCCATGCGATATTCCAAAAACCTACGGACTGATAGACGATATACAGTAGTGAACTGAACCAAGACCCTTTGGTTTTACATCACACCTTGAACTAATGAACCTACTGTGCATTATTAATCTAAGTTATCATACGTTCTTAAATTGTCTCAGTTCAATGGAATCATGATTATTTAATTGTATAAGAACAATCAGTTATGAAATATGTATTTTCTTAGATTACAAAGAATTTCATATCAATATAGGAAAACACCCCGATGCCCTAGTATTTAAATTATTGACTTAAATAAGTTATCATTGTCATTCTTGTTTATAATTACCAGGCAAAAATTATTCTTCATCTTCACCAATAGTGTTTTATTTATTTATTATTAGATTGTCTTTGAATTTATCCTGTTCCTTGTGATTCTGCCTTAGTATTTCGAGAATTATATTGTTACGATCTCTTACACTTAGGAGTGAGTAAGCAGATTTACTACAAATTGATATTCTTGACTATAAATCTCAATTTGATATGGTAGATTATTTTCTTGGGATAGTTCCCCCTAGGTTTTTACCTTGAAACTAGTTTGTTTCATTGGTTTAATTTCCTAGATCATCACATTTTGTGTTATTTAGATTTCTGCTGTGTATGTTGATTGTGATAAATGTTTAACCTATATTTGAATAATTAACCTCAGTAAGAGCATCCACAGCAGTGGAGCTAAAAATTTAGCAATTTAGCTCCACTAAAAGTTACTTTATTTATTTTACCTACACACATGCTGTAGCAGTGGATCTATTTTAGCTTTCAACACAATAAAATAATATAAACATCACAATAAAATAATATATCTAACACAATAAAATAATACATCTCACTACAATAAAAACACCACAATAAAAAAGTAATGTGAACACAAAATAAAAAATTAATTTTTTTTAGCTCTCATGAACAGTGCACATCTATCTATAGATGTGCACTGTAGCAATGAGCTAAAAAAATATAGATTTAGCTCCACTGCTGCATGCTTCTTTTTGGTGTTTTGGTGGAGCTAAAATAGCTATATAGCTATTTAGCTCCACTGTTGCAAGTGCTCTAACAACTTGGTTAATAAATTAGGTTAAATATTGTGTTTTTCCAAAGGTCTAAAAACTAATAGCTCTCGAAGCCTCAAAAACTAATCTTTATCAATGGTGTTATATCTAATGAATACGAAGAAATTAGTAGGTTGAGATGCTTCAAACTATATATGATAATGACTTTAGGACTTGAAAAGAAAGAAAGGAATGTCAAGGGTGACCAGTGTTACCTGGCTAAGGACCCTTCGACGGTTAAGTCAGTTTTCTCTTTAAAACATATAAATGGAAACTCTTGATTGTTAAAAACTTACCTTGGGTGGATGGGAATTGTCCCTTTTATAGAGAGTTAGAAATGAGTCTACTTATTAGGATCCACCACCATTGTAGGAGATGTAGGCGATTAATGGAGAAAGTGGGATTCGTGGAGCAGAATCTGGGGAGCTCCATCCACGTTTTAAGAGCAAAGCATTGTGGTCTGATTATATGGAACCCTTAGGAGAATTTATCTCAAAATCTCCTAAGTGTCAAACTGTCGTCCATCCACCTCCTCGTTGATGGAGGAATTTCCTCTAAAATTCGTTCTATACTTTTTTTTGAGAGAGTCGTTCTATACTTAATTATTGAGAATTTAAAAAAGGTCATTGCCCGGTTTCAAAATAAAACATAAGAAAAAGAAAAAGAGGTCATGAATCACGACCCATTATGGGCCCCCTAACTTCTCCATGCGTGTGGTCCAATCAAATGTTTCCAAGATATCTTCTTTCTTTTGAGAAAAAAAAAACCTAATAATCTATTCAATCAATATATATATATATATATATATATATATTTATATATATATATATATATATATATATATATAAAAAGAAGATTCAAAAAATTAGTTACAATTTCAAAAAATGTAAAAAATATCCCTAATTTTATTAGATAATTCTTATTCTTAAAAAATAAAAAATAGGATGAAAATTAAATTAAAAAAAAAAAACTACCAAAGAAACATTTTTTTCCTAAAAAGTAGCATACTCTCTATATAAACATATCTCACATATGTTTGATACATTTTTTTTCTTCTTAAAAACTAGTATACACTAAATCCAGTAGTTTACTCATTCAAATCTTAAATTTTAGTTTTATAAAAATCACTTTCTGTGTAACCTTACTAACAATAAATAAATTCAAACTGAAAAATTATATTAAACTAAAAAAAAAAAGCCTCATCACACGCGCTCCGCATGTGCGACCACATTATATATATAACCAAAGTTTAGAGATAATCCAATTAGATTCTACAATTAAAGTCTAATTTTGTGCCATGTGTCCTAAATTATTTATTTTGAGAGAGTTTTATTTCTTAATTTTAGAGTCAAACGTGAGATCACATTATAAATATTTATCCAAGTGAGTTATTAAGTACAAAAACTAAAGAGTCTAAAATTAATGAGCTGTAAAAAATAAGAAAAACGATATAAAAATTAAAAAAAAAAAACGGACAATTTACATTTTTTTACCTAATAATATTCTTACAAGATTTTTTAAAATGTTAACAAAATATAAGAACGACTATATATCAATGGTATTTAAATTATATATGCAAGAATTATACTATGTGTCTTAATGTATATCTTTTAAGTATATCCATACATATGTATAAGGTTACAAGCTAGTATATATATAAAAACAGAGATTTCATGTGGGAAAGTATGAGATTTTGTCAAGTGGCGCATTTTATGCAAAGAGAATTGAAATATTCTCAAGTACCACATAGTAGATAAGAAAAAACTAAATATTTACTTTTTGTTTTATTTGGTTTAATGTTTCAAAACTTTTATAATTAAAAAATAAATATTCTTTATATCCTTAGGTTCAATGTTTCAAGACTTTTCACCCCTCACATATACACACAAAACTTTTTACATTTTAATTCACTAATTTTACCTCTTGCACTTCTACCCTTTTATATATACCCATCCATAGCCCTTCATGCCATCTCATTTCAAATACACACAAATATAAAATTATGTAATTTACCTTCAATCTTTTGACAATACCTACTTAGCTATAACATTGTTGTTTCATTTAATCCTAACCCATATGATTTGGCTATAATAAGGGAAGGGAGGCCTGCATTTTTTATTAAGTGACAATGACAATTACGGTTTTGATGTTAAGGTCAGATATTGTGAGTTTGTGGGTTTTGTAAATGATATGATTGACTATGGATGTTTGAGATGCGTACTTTGTTTTAGAATCAAGAGAAATAAAAAGACACATTCTATATCATTTTTTTTTAAAGATTATATATTAACTTTTATTCTATAATATTCCTTTGAAGTTTTTTTTTTCTTTTTCTCATTACTTTAATTGAATAATTATAATGAATATGTGTATCCAATTATAATTGTTGTTTTTTTTTTTTTATGAACTCATTAGTAATAATGTTCTATAAAAATTATGTTATAATATAGATACAACATTTTCCAAAACCATATCCATGCATAGTACTGATAACTTATTAGTATAATATAATTAGGCATTCATTTCCTACTCATTTTTGGTCAAAAAGGAGATAATTTCTCTGGTACCAAGCTAAAATGGAGATCTGAAGTGTGTGTGCCGTATATTTTATACATAAATGGAGTCTACAATCCTCTTCTCTTTCCACCTATCCAATCTACCTTGTGATATTTATGGGAAATGCTAACGGATGTCTTAAGGGAAATGGTTAACAATCTATTTAAAGAAAGTTTTTATGAGAAAAGAAAAAAAACTATTAATGTTTTGACAGTTTTTTCTATTTCTCATAAAAGTGATGTAAAAAATTTTCTAAAATGGATTGTTAATCATTACTCTAAAGGCACTCGTTAGCATGACCCAAATATTTTATCAAAAGCTCAAAATTATGTTCCTTTATATGGTTACGACCAAAAACATTTTTTTAGCAGTGATCTCCCCAATATCTAAATTTCATGAAGTGAGCAAGCGTACAGATTCAGCAATGCCCCGCACTGTTTGACCAACATTGAACTCCATTGCCTTCACACTCTCAACCGTCATGATTTTGTCCATTAACCAAATAATATTAATTACACGTTCAAGCTTGCTTTATTTTCTTGTCAATTAGACTCAAATTGGTTCACGAGTTACTTGGTTTGTCCATTAATTAATTTGATTCTAGCTCCGTAGCTTGTGACATTACGTCTCTGCAATGTCACGAACCATCCACAATGCCACTATCTTTCCATCTTCCAATCAATTTGAACCTCCAAATCAGTAACAAGGACCTTGTTTTAAATCCATCAAGCCAATCATTTATCTTTGCTCGCAATTTTGGAATGGAGAGAGAGAGAGAGAGATGAGCTTAGAAATGAGTCTTTGTTTTTTGAATCTTAGATAATTTGAATCTTGGATGTGATTAATACATTAGCATGCGCCAACTAATTTAATTACAAAGCTTTGGTAGAGAATGAGTAAAAAGCATGGCCACCTAAAGCCCTCAAGTAGAAAAAGTCGTACAAAGTTTAACCAATATAGTTATTTCTTTCATTGTAATAGTATTAATTAAACTCAAATATTTATTACTAAATAAAATAAAATAATATTTTTTATCATATGAAAAACAGGAGAGATAGAGAAAAATGCTACGTCCACAACATTATTCACAACAAATTCTAAATGTGAGGTGAGTTCATACTAGAACTAGTAAGTTGTAACAACTTAACACCTAAGGTTTTTTGTGAAAAAATTGTGAATGTAGAATTTCTAAAAAAAAAAAGTAATACACAAAATTTCACAATACTTGAGTTGGTAAAATTTTACTAGTTTTAATTTAAGTTTACCACTAATATCAAATTTTTACTTGCTGCTATCAATTTATCATATCAGAGTTAACTAAGCTTCTTCTTTTTTTCTTTTTTCTTTTTTATGAAAAGGTAGCACAATTGCATTAAACAAAAGAAAAGCACGGAATCATCCTAGGAAAAGATATCAGAGTTATCTTTCCTCTTTAATGTTCCCCTCATTTCGGTGAAATTTACTTTTAGTGAGTCACCCATTTACTCTTCTATCTTGCTCCTTTTTTTTTTCCCCCTCTTCTTTTTCTTCTATTTTAATTTTTTAATCTAGATGATAAGTTGTTAGGTTTCTAATTTGAACCTATAATTAAAATGACTTTTTTGTCCATCAGTAATAACAAGTAACAATTTGTCAACTTAAAATTTATTGTAAAAGTATAGTAAAAATGTTGTTAATATATCATTTTTTTTAATCAAGAAAAAATGCTAAAGAATACTTTAAGTTTTTACTATATAAAACTTATAAATTGATATGATAATGAGTATGATTAATAGATTTTAATCACTTTATAAATATATATTTGAATTATCTTGTCTTAATTTATGACACATCAATTTGTAAGTTCAGTGTAATAAAATTTGTAATTTGGGTAGTACTTTTTTCTTTTTTCTTCGCTTGGACTTTAATTCACCTACTTTTCTTTTAATAATGATATGCACTCACTTACTTCTCTTGCTAAAAAATATTTAACAATTATTAAAATAACAAGTTATTAATGGTACGAGAAAAAATAAAATTAGTGATAAATTTAATTGAGAACCATTAAAAGCTTATTAAAATTTTACTGTCATAAAAAATATTGTAATAATTATTGTGTCAGTAGCACTGTTTAAAATCTAGAGACATATCACCGCGCACCCTTGGTACGATGGTAACTTCACAAGTATAAATGTTAGTGGGGTGTGGAGACAAGAGCCAAAATTCAAGTCTCTAGGAGATAGTTTACACATATATACACTTAAATTATGCTATAGTAGAAATTCTATATCGTGTATATATATATATATATATAAATCTAAATACACAGAATTTCATAAAAATGATTGTCAAATCGGACGGTTCTTAAAAAATAATATCCGTTCAATTTATAAGCTCATACAGGTACATTCTTTGAAGTCCAAGCTCAGTGAGCCACTCGAAACAAATCCAACAACAACAGCAACGTCTACATCAGCAGCAGCAAAGGCAAGTATCTCCAAAATCATTCCACCTATTTCTATTTCTTTCATCACTCACACTCGCACACATCAACACTTATGACCACGGGCCATAATCCCCCAAACACGACATATTCGCTCAGCTCATTGTCAATAATAATTAAGGTTATGGTCATATATGTTACAATAGTACTATTGATGCAAAGTGAGATAAGACTACAGATCTGACCACCAAAGCACTTACCATACCAATCATATTTGACGATTAGCAAATATTCCTTCCTCCCAAAGCAACCTTAATTGTTTCTCAATCATATATGAAACTTAATTGCCTATATATTCTTCCTTCCATTTCCAATTCCAATTCTATTCAGTTAGTTGGTATGCATGTCACATGTAATGATAGGTTCTTATTAACAAATGAACAAACTGCAATGAAATATATAATACCCATAATCCCCTTCCAAGGAAAAACTATATTAATGCAATGGACAATGATGCATGTTACAAATGAACCCATGATACCCTGGAAAAAATATTTTGGTCCCCTCTTTCCCGTGTGCCCCAAGAATAATAAGAAAAAACCTTTTGAACAAAACAAAAAATACCAACAAATCCAATCTAAGCAAACCTAATAGCCCCAAGAATAACAATAATAACCTTAGACAAACCAAAATTAACCATAAAATCGGTCTAAAGACTCAACAAAAAATACACACAAAACAATCATAAATCTCAAGTCCCAATTTGTGCCCATTTAACTCTGTCTTGCTCTCTTTCCCATCTTTCTTGTTCACTATAGTTTAAAGCTTGCTTCCATTTTCTCTACCCTGTCAAACCAGCAATGCTTCAGCAGGAGTGCTTTTTCTATTACATTCGATCCTCCCCTACAAATCTTCATAAATTTGCTTCAATTGCTCCATTGCAACTCCTAAGGAGTTCAGAATTTCTTTCATGTTGCGAACTAACATGCAGCTTTGATCTAGTCCGTCCGGTTGGCTTCCGCTTCTTTTCCTCTCTGGTCTAGTCTCATCAACTCTCCACAGTCAAATTGACTGAGGTATGGTCTTAGGACTCTCTTCTCTGATCTCTCTCTCTATGATATTCAGATTCTCTCTCTCTTCCCTGACATGTCAACTTCTCTCTCTACGACTCCACCTTTGATTTTTTTGAGCGTAGTGATAATTATCTACTACTCTGCCTTTCTCTTTTCATTTTATTAATTCTTGGCACAATAGAACTATAAAATATTAAAATAATAAAATAGTATCTTATTATCTTTGGCGCAAAAAAATTATAAGATTATTTTTCTTTCTTGTTTATGTTTTTTGGCCTCCCTATTTTAAAATCCTAGTTCCAGTCTATGCTCTTATGATCTTTGCAAGACTGCATCTTAGACATTATAAACAATCTCAAATAGTGCAGCTCGTACCAAACATTGGTTGTCACATTAAGTATGTCATTATACGTTTTTATTATGAAAAAGTATATATGTTATGTAGATTAACATGTAACTCCATGCAAATGCATAAATACATTTAAAATTAAACAAAATTTTTATTATAAAAATATAAATAATTAGTCAAATTATTAATTTTAAAAAAATGTAACGCATGTATTCATGCATAAGTATAGATATATTTAAAATTAAATACAATTTTTATCATAATATATATAGATAATTAGTCAAATTATTTTTTTAAAGTAAATATAATTAGTCACATATTAAAATTTTTACCTAGATTTAATACTACTTATGATCATTTTTTTTCTTCTAATTTTTAATAAGATAGAACATGTGGTGATTTTTATTTTATTTATTTTTTGAGAAATATATGGTGATTTTTATTTTATTTATTTTTTGAGAAATATGTGGTGATTTTTATTGAGTATATGTAATTGTAACATGGGATGATTTTTATTGAGTATATGTAATTTTTTTTTTATAGTTCATTAATATAAGATTCTTAGTATTTTACACTCATTAACTCACTTGACACAAAGATTAATAAACTTAAGTAGACACATGGTACATGCATAAGTGCATAATTATAGTGTAGTCCCTACATAAATTTAGACATACGCAAAATTGGATTATAATTTCAAATTCTAATTCAACTTTCTCTAAGTTTTACCTATTAATATATATATATATATATATATATATATATATATAGATTACTTATAAATTTTATTTTTTTTAGTTATATGATTATATTTTTTTTATGGTTTATTATATTGGACTTCTCGTTTTTTATACTAAATTAACTAATTTGGCTCACAAATTTAAAAATTTATATTAGTGACACGTGGCACAAAAATTAAACTCTAATTGAAATTCAATTTTTACACTAAATTAATTCACTTGGCACAAAAATCTAAAATTTATATTAGATGAAACATATGACGCAAAATTAGACTCTAATTGAATTTTAATTAGATTTTCTCTCTACTTTACCTATTATTTATATATATATATATATATATTACTTTTAATAACATATTTTAAATATGCGAATTACATGGGAAGATTAATATGTGGAATTCCGCATAACATGGAAAACCCCTGACATGGGCAAGTCATTAATATGGGCAAGTTGCTACACTAAGAGCCACATACTTCATTGAAATTACAATTTTACCCCAAAATTGTAGGAAAGTTATGGAAAACCCCTAAAACCTTGAAATTTTTTGGAAACACATTCCTCATATAGGTAGTGAGCTGTCTAACACGTTCCTCATGCATGCTCATGTTTCGAACTCATGTTTTTGACCCATACTTAGGACATGAGATTTCTTAACTTTTCCTTGATATAGGTCTAGTTGTTAAACTCAATTAGTTATAACTAATAGGTGACCAATCATATTTAAAAATCTCGTCTATATCATGAAATTCCTTATTTTCTTTAATTGATTGATCCTCCACAAGGGCATATAGTGCCTACAATATGGCATATATGTGTTTGAGTAAAAAACTATTTAGTGCAATGGCATCCTTTGTGGTGCCTTGTGTTTATAGTTCAAACTCCACCGATCATCCCCATTATCTACCTATCTAAAAAAAACCATTTGTATAAGTTAACAATATCCAAATTTACTAAACATTATTACAAAGCTATTGATTTATGGATTACAGATATGATGCAAACAGATATAACAGTGGATCTAAGTGTGCTTATGGAAGAAGACAATCAAAATCAATAGACATATGAGAGTAAGACTTAGACTCTTAAGTGCTCTATCTTTATATCTTGTATGCATGCAGTTAGAGCATCTCGAACATATATATGCGGCAAATGCAAAATTATCTCTAATTTAGAAATTAAAACAAAAAAATGTTGCTCCAACAATCACTCTAAAATGCAAATAAAATTTCAAGTTTCTGTCTATTATTTTCTCTAGTGGATTCCAGATCTATCACCTTGTGGATTCAATAAACCCCTCGTGAACTTGAGATCTACAAGGTGGACAACATCTCTTACATCTCAGAACTTTTCTTCTCCAACTCTTTCACCCACGTTTCCAAATCATTCATATACGCTTTCTTCCTCTCCCATGCTTGTTGTGCTGGAACTCCTACCAAACGATCATGCCCGAACTACCCCCAATATTATGGCTCCCAAAAAAAAAAAAAAAACCATACCGAACCATGGTGAAACCAAAAAATCACAAAAATAAAAGAAAAATGGATATCTTTTATTTAAAAGTTGTATCTTTTAATTATAAATTTTTAATAAGGGAAACTCAATATTCCTTTTTTGGGGTATTCAACTCAATATTCGTTTATGGCTTATTATTTTGATTTTTTTTTTTTTAAATATTAACTTATCCAAAAGCCTTGGTAAAGTACGGATTTTACCATTATAAATTCTTGTAAAAGAAAATGTTGAGCTCTTCTTCTTCTTCTTCTTCTTCTTTTTTTTTTTTTTTTTTGGGTTGAGAAACAGTTAGTTAACTTTCAATAGTTGTAAAAGGTTAACCATTACAAAGATTCACTGTGAACAATATCAGCAATACAACTAGGGATCTATTCTAGCCACACGAGTTAAGATCTTAATTCTAGAGCATTCCGTGCTAACGTATGGGCTCCTTGTCAGCTTCTCGGTTGGTATGGACAAACTCCCGCCAACCCAAAAGCCTAGCAGAAAGCTTTGCTTCTATAATGACTCCCTATGGGGAAAAGTTGTCTAATGGGTCCTGGAATGCTTTCATCACTTGTAGAGTTGTAGGATTAGTTCTAAAATCACAAATTATTTTACAAACTTATATGCAAGGACGGAGTTGCAAGGACGGAGTCAGGACTTGGAATTAGGAGGGCAGCCTGCTGCTAGCTGCGTGCAGCAGTTCCGACCTTTGACTCTACTACTTTATCACTAAGGATTTTTGTTTAAAACATTTAAATTGTCAAGTTGTTTGTTTTTGGTAAAATAGATTGATTTGACTTAATTTTTTTTAGCTTTATTATTGGTAATTTTTGTTATTGGGCTAATTTTTTTGGACTTGTATATTTTGTTTTAGATTTAATCTATTAATTTTTATGGCCTTTAAAAGTGTGAAAAATGCTAAAATTACAAAATTTTTACAAATTGCTAATGTGATAAGTGGTTATTGATAAGCGAAAATACAAATTGTTAATGTGATAAGTGGTTATTGATAAGTGAAAAGTTATGTAAATGTGCAAACTAATAAAAATTTGCTACCTCAATAGTTTGCTAATGAAGGTACAAGGAGTCCTTCAGTGAACAACCCTGTCAATCTAGGATCCCAACAAGACCAGCTGCTGAACCCCAATCGGCAGCAGGATCTTGGCAGCTAATCATCAAGATATCTAGCAGCAGAAATAGGAAGCAGAGGAGAAGAGCATATGCATATGAAGCAATCAACCCACTGGGAGCTAAGGTCTTTTTCGGTGTAAATAGTAGTATAGCTAGGACTACTACAGGGTGTCTACTGGAAGCTATGGTGGAAGCCAGCCTTATAGCGACTGCACACAACTTCCAGAGAGTTTTGTATCTAAGTGCTTGTGGAGCAATTATTACAGCTTTTAACAACAGGCGTGCTTCTAGTTGGCAGGACCCTACGAGACTTGCTGATTTAGATTTCCTGGTTCGTGATGGTTTTCTCTGCAATATTATCTTAGTTCCACCCCTGGTAGTTAACTTTGTCAATAGTGTAGCTAAGCAGGCAACGCTTGTGCCTTTCGAACAGCGCTGGTTGAATCCAACCTTTTGTACAAACTCTTAATGTTATTTTGCTCTCCCTGCTGCTTCTGGTATCAAAATAAATAGTTTGTAGAAATACTGTAAAAAAGTGTGACTGTAACATTACTCTTAAAAGAAATGATGGTATTGTTAAGAGGGGCAAGATATAATTTTATTAAACTAAATTGTTAAAATTAGTACCTATTGATATTTTTTTTTTATAAAAAAATTAGAGCTTGGCTAAAAATAAGCTAATTTTTTGTTAAATCTACTTTACTGTACTCTACTTCCCTTCTCTTAAAGCTAAACGGACCATTAGAAGGAGCCATTACCCCCTAGTCAATATATAGATCCATTCCTGCTTATATGACATAGGACTATGAATAGTTATTTATTACTTACACATAAGTTTATAATTTTTTCTCCATCAGTCACACTTGCACGAGTCCAAGAAGTCAATACTATATCAGTACCGTACTGGGGAAATATATTGTACTCTCCATTAAACTGGTATTGGTATTCTTCCAAAACATATCGGAAAAAATACCTATTTCGGTTATATAGGCCGGTATTGACGTTTCGGCCGGTGCAATAAAAAACTGAAAAAAAAATTATTAAATTTTTTTATTTAATCTAATATATTAGTTAATGTACTTTAACTAATATGTAGGGTTATAAAATATGTAGATTTTCCTACTGAATATTTTTAGGTAGTCGAAATAGGTTAGTATATATATATATTCGTTAGGTAGCCAGGTGGAGCCGGCACTGATCTCATGTTATTTTTTTGGGGAGTAAGACCCTATAAATATCTATATTATCTCAACAACAACAACAACACCAACAAAAAAACTTTCAAAGTATAATTTAATATTCGTTTTTATTATTTGATTTCAACCATGAACTTAACTAGGTTTCCAAGCCTATGAATTTTATTTACGAATAGTTATTTTTTTGCTTTATTTTTTTTTTTTTTTTTTGAGGAACTAGTTATTTTTTGCTTGATACAACTAGTTCATATCACTGTTTAGCTGTCAAGTGCACTCCTTTCTTTTGATAAGGTTATTTTTTGGTAGAGTAGTTTTTGACTTTTAGGTGAGACCTTACATTTCTTTTTTTAGAACGAGTGAGACGCCTTTTATGACAAACTTTAAAAAATATGCAGTCATTTTAAATAAAAAAAATATATGCAGTCATTGGCTCATATAACTGGGTTTATGGCGTCACAACACCAAAATTTTTTATAGTTTATGTTCTGCTTAAAATTCCAGGCCAAGCAACATCTCAGTACCTTTGCCTCTATCGAGCTGCCCGAGAAGGTAATTGGCAAGATGCTAAGAAAATACTTGAGGGTGATCGAGATATCATTCGATATTCCATTACACAAACGAAGGAGTCAGCTCTTCACATTGCATTCGCATCAAAACACATGGCTTTTGTAAAAGAACTGGTGCAACTTTTGTCTGACGACGACGTAGAACTGAGAAACCAAGAAGGAGAAACAGCCCTTTGCTTTGCTGCGAAATCAGGAATTATGGCAATTGCTAAAAAGATGGTGAAAAAGAACAATAGACTCCCATTAATCCGCAGTGGAGAAGAAAGGACACCACTTCACAAAGCAGCTTTGCTCGGACTTAGAGACATGGTACCATATCTATTCCCTGTGACTTCTTTTAAAGGTTTGAGTCCTCCTGAATACATGGAAATCCTTGTGGCTACTATCACCAATGATATGTACGGTATGTCCCACATCTCAATAATTGTGAGTTTGAGGCAATTAATTGAAAATGCCATTACATCATTTGATGTCCTTACAGAAAAATTTTGATTGGGCATGAAAACTTTGACAATGATCAAATGTATTTTTTTTATTTTTTTTATGGACAGATATAGCACTCGAAATTCTGAAAAAAGGTGGAACACTAGCAACTGCAAACAACGAAAAGAATATTGAAGCACTGCATGAGTTGGCCAGAAAACCTATTGCAATTGGCAGCAAAAGTCAGCTATCATTTTGGAAAAGATGCTTATACTGTTAGTCTGACTCAAACCCAATTTCATTCTGTGTAGATATAACGTTTCCCAAGTAGGTCTTTATGTTACATTTTTCTGACCTCAAGTAGGTTTTTATGTTACATTAAACACAATATGTGATTCTTTTCCAAATATATATATATATATATGTGTGTGTGTGTGTGTGTGTGTGTGTGTGTGTGTGTGTGACAACTTTACTCAAATCAGCTTGGAATGAGAAGTAGCTTATTCTCATTTTAGATGATATTTACTTCATAAACCATCACAAATTCTCATGAGCTAGACCTTTTTCTATTTGAAATGTCTTGTCCGTTGTAATACTTGTGCCTGTTTCCTTTATAGACATATAAGAGCATTGTAGGTTAGCTTTCTATTAAATTATTTATTTATTTTGGTAGGTGGTGGAAGGCAGCATTTATAAATCTTTTTATTTTATTTTCATAAAAAATATCTTTTATTTTTATTTTTCATTCTTTTTTATATTTTAAGATAAGTTAGACATCCAATGGGCACAACTAACTAGAAAAACTACTAGACTTGAAATTGTTAATCTCATTGTGCTTTGAAATTTACATTAAATTTCAGAAAAAAAAATTATCTTCAGCCACAAATCTCTTGGCCGATTAATCATCTTTGTCATTTTCTTTTCAAATCTTTCAATATTATTTACCTTTTTTTTTTTTTTCAATAGGTGCAATAAGAAACGGAGGATTTGAATCTTAAATGTTATCGGCATTCTAGGAGGCATCTATCAATTGAGCTATAAAACTCTTGACTTTCATTATAACTAGCTTGTAACCTCATGCATATAAATGAGATATATTTATAAATATGCATAATTTAAGGCATATTAAAATTTTACTAATTTGATATATAATAATATAATGTTTGTTTATTTGAAAATATAAAATAGCTACAAATAAAATAAATATAATTTTATTTGAAACAAATGGAAAAAAATTATTTAAATTGTTATTTATGAAATTCTCAATTTTGGTTTGTCCAACCACTATAATAATAATAATGATCATCATCATCATATAATAAAAAAATGAATCAATGATTGTGATTTTTTAAGGTTTATTAATTTTTAATTTTATAGTTTTCTCACTCAAAAACTCATATAGCACAAAATATTAAGAAAATTAAATTGGACTCCTTGATTTTTGTAGTGTAGTAAATAGCTGACCAAAATTAAGGAAATTACATAAGACACATGACATAAAATTAGACTCCAACTTGAGATCTAATATGACTGTTAAGATGATGTACCCAAGGTTTCTGCATGTTGGAAGTTAAACTTAATTTATGAGACTTGTTTATTTATTAAAACAAAGATTGGTATAATAATAATGAGGGAAGTATATGTAATAAAAGCAAAGGAGAGTTTCTTTAGATTATATGTGAGATTTTATGATGGTAGGATTTCATAAAATAAATGTAAATTAGGGGTTGGTGGTATACTATATTGTCAAGTTCAAATCATGAGTTAGAGGAGAGAAATATAAACATCGATGAGTTCTCTTAGTCTTTCCTCTCTACTCTCTTTCTTATGGTCTATTTGGATTGAAGGGAGAGAGATGGAGAGCAACCATGGCTTTAAAAACCGGACTAGACTTTTCAGTTCAAATCGGAATTGGACATTAATCCGGTCTTGTTATTATTAAAAACCAAAAATAAGAGAAAAATTGCAAAAAATCAGAAACTGCCGATTCTACTGGCAAAACCAAAAACCGGTACAGTTAAACTGGTTTTAAGCAATTCTTCATAAAGAATTCTGCCGTTGTGTTTTCAAAAAAATATAATAATTAAAAAGAGAGATATTGTTTTTGAAAATGCTCTTAAGTCTGTAGTGGTGAAGCCTAAAATGGCCACAATGACCCCAAAAAGGCAAAAACATTAGATTTACCATCTTTGGGTTGAGTAAGAAGCTCAAAGATGAAGCAGATTTACAATTTTACAATGATATGATCTGTGCTTCAGTTGAGGCCTTTTTTGGCTGCTCTTGTCTGCTTCAATGGTGGTATACTGATATGAAACATTTGAAAGTTTAAAATTGGTATTTGAAGAAACTGAAATGCAAATGCCAAAATAGAGGGATAGCATAGAAAGAAGTGGGTTGAGTTGAGATATTTAATGGTGTGCCACGTTTCAGTTTTCTATTGGTTATGGACTTTTAAAAAAAAATTTCCATTCAATGCGTGTGTTCCGTGTGGTGCCACGTTGATGGCATGCAAGGTAGTAAATTTTTTTTCCATTAGTCATTAGTGATCAAGACATTTCTTTTTCTTAAAAAAAAAAAACAGTATCATCTCATTTCATTAATATAAAAACACGAAAATGAGCATAAATTTATATATAGTTATGAATTTAATAACCAAATAATTATATATTATCTAAATATTAATATATTATATATAATTAATTAATTCATATACTAAATAAGTCTTTGGTTATAATTTAGTATTTTTATTTTGTAAATATAAGATCTAAAAGCTTACTTAAATCATTTTAAAAAAAAATTTATATATTTTTAACTAACATATTTACTACTATTAGCTTATTAGTTATATAAAAAAGACTTATTACTTATTTTTATAATTTAACTAAATAATTTATGACGTCTTGGATCGAATTATCGGTTTGACCCCAGTCAAACCACAAAATCAATAACTATTATTTTTCGATTCTTTGTCCGTTCTAGTTTTTAAAACCATTAGAGCAACAACCAACTCTAATCTACTATAGTAACTCTCAATTAAAACAGGTTATTAATGTAGTTTGTAAGTGTGAGTCACTTTCTTTGATTGTTGTGCGAGTGTTTTGGATTGCAACTAAGGAAAGCTCACCAATGTTTGTTCCAACACTGTGTTCTTAGATTATATAATTAATATTTCTTTTTGACTAAATGATTCTTAAATTGATTTTTTCTCCCAAATTCCAGGGTTCAAAGTTATCCAAAACAAAACTCCTATGCAAGCATTAGTCCATGAATTGGTTGAACTAGTCTCGAACGAGGTTCAACTATTCGAAGACAAAGACAAGTTGGACGAAGTACGCGCTCCACTTTATGATGCTGCAGAATTTGGGAATAGTGAATTTCTTAATATACTTATCCGCTCTTATCCTAATATCATATGAACAACAGACAAAGACAGTTGAAGTTTATTTAACATTGCTGTTATAAATCGGCAAGAGAGTGTCTTCAATCTATTATATGAGACCGTTGCTGTCAAGGAAATAATTCTAACCAATGTTATCGAGGGTAAAAACGGGAACGTCATGCACTTAGCTGGATATTTGGCTCCGTTAAATCGACTAAATATCGTATCAAGAGCAGCTCTTCAAATGCAACAGGAGTTGTTGTGGTTTAAGGTGGGTGTCAGTACGTGTTATTTTAGTTTCCTTTTCTTGGGGTTACACTTATGAATTTACACCTCCAAAACTGTAGGGGTTAGAAATGATTGCGCCGCCTTCATTCCAGAAGAAAAGGAACTCTGATAACCTAACACCGTGGGATTTATTCACAAAGGAACATGAAAATCTACGGAGAGATGGTGAAAAGTGGATGAAGGATACAGCTAACTATTGCATGCTTGTGGCAACACTGATTATCACTGTGGTTTTTGCTGCAGCTTTCACTGTACAGGGTGGTAGCAATGAAGAGACAGGCACTCCTATTCTTTTGAAAAGTATTTGGTTTAGTGTGTTTTTCATATTTGCTACCAAAACATTTCAAAAAAGCTATCCTTTTTTATTTTAAATAATTAAAAAAAGTTTTTTTTTTGGGAAACCAGTCCTATACTATTTCCCAAAAGCCAAGACACTTCAAGCAGATAGCAAATGAAAATAAAAAGTTACATCTTGCGTTAAGACAAATGTTGAACTTAACATGCAATTGAAAATACCTGCAGTGTTTGAGGGAATTTCTCCATTGACGTTGGAGCCTTGAATTCGACACCTTTCTATGTAAGATGTAGCTAATTGAGCAACCAACCAAGCAAAAGAGGTCAGAGGCCAAGGCTACAATCAAAGGTTTCTTGTCCTCTTCTGCATCTTGGTTAATCTATGTGTACATATATTACATTGAAGCAGAAGTCGAATTTGACTTTAGGCTTGAGATTTGGAGTAGAATTTGCTAAAATGATCAACTTGAGAAAGTGTAGCATATATCACACAGCATTTCATGTCACAGACTCACAGAGTAAGGATAGACACACCAGAGTAGAAAGAAAACAATGCGAAACTAAAATGTAAGAAATGAGCAAAAGATGTGGCATATATACGCATATATAAGAAAGAAGCAAAAGTGAATGTCAAATTATGAGATTAGATAGAAGAAAAACTACGGCACTGCTGTTTTCGATGAAGTATTCATTTAGAGGCCTTAACAGAGCACATGGAAGATGAGAGTAATGTAATTCAACACCAGCATAATTTCCCCCAGCCACACTGTCCATACCTTTTACTTTTCATCTCAGATTTAAACATTATTGCATATGTGTCAATTTGAATAATCTTGATTAAGACATAAGCTTTCCAAGAGTGTATATAAGGCTCTATTATGATAATTGCTAACTTTCATTCAAGTTTAAACAACAAGTTCTCCAGTAATATTCTCCGAGATGAGTATGGAAAAATGTACAATAACAACTACTCTGAACAACAAATTGTATCCAAAATTTTAGATACACGAGATATTTTGGCTCATTTTACTCCTCTAAACCTTCCATCTTTAATCTCTCTTGTTTTATCTTCTCCTTTTCTAAAACGATTTACAAGAATCAGCCTCTCCAAAATAAAAAAGAATTTGGGAGTATAGCTACATAC
Organism: Castanea sativa; assembly: GCF_040712315.1. NCBI lineage: Eukaryota > Viridiplantae > Streptophyta > Magnoliopsida > Fagales > Fagaceae > Castanea > Castanea sativa. The sequence goes on along the minus strand of NC_134019.1, from coordinate 438,678 downwards.
CTATCAGCACTAGGTACGTCCTTTTTAGATATGTTATAGAAGCTCACAAGCCAATTGTTTTACCCCCACAAGCTAAGCTGTCACTATTTTAAACACCAGAGCAAACAAAAATATGGAAAGGTAAAAGGTTTTAAGATTTGACTGGGGTTCAATTGGACGTGGCACAATAATTCATTACAATTTAAGTATAATAAATTTGTAAAATATTGAACCTCATGAAACGGAGCTCACTTCCCTTAGGTGCCAAAACTTACTTATTGAGATTTGAGATTAAAAAATAAAAGGCCAATAATAGTAAATCATAAATAAGCAAACTAAAAGTAGAAGTGTAATTAATCCTTGCACTACAACAAAGCACAGTTGCATAAACAAACAAATAAATTCCAAAGTTTCACATTGTACAAGACAAAGATTTAACAACAACAACAACAAAACTTATCCGCTCTTATCCTAATATCATATGGACAACAGACAAAGACGGTCGAAGTTTATTTCACATTGCTGTTATAAATCGGCAAGAGAGTGTCTTCAATCTATTATATAAGACTGTTGCTGTCAAGGAAATAATTCTAACCTATGTTAACGAGGGTAAAAACGAGAACGTCATGCACTTAGCTGGATATTTGGCTCCGTTAAATCGACTAAATATCGTATCAGGAGCAGCTCTTCAAATGCAACGGGAGTTGTTGTGGTTTAAGGTGGGTGTCAGTATTTATTATTTTAGTTTCCTTTTCTTGTGGTTACACTTGTGAATTTACACCTCCAAAACTGTAGGGGCTAGAAATGATTGTGTCGCCTTCATTCCAGAAGATAAGGAACTCTGATAACCTAACACCGTGGGATTTATTTACAAAGGAACATGAAAATCTACGGAGAAATGGTGAAAAGTGGATGAAGGATACAACTAACTATTGCATGCTTGTGGCAACATTGATTACCACTGTGGTTTTTGCTGCAGCTTTCACTGTACAGGGTGGTAGCAATGAAGAGACAGGCACTCCTATTCTTTTGAAAAGTATTTGGTTTAGGGTGTTTTTCATATTTGATGCAATAGCATTGTTATCGTCTTCGACTTCAATATTGGTGTTCTTGTCAATTCTCACATCACGTTTCACGCAAATGGATTTCCTCATTTCATTGCCATCAAAGTTGGTGTGGGGACTCATCGCACTCTTCATCTCTATAGTAGGCATGGTGGTAGCCTTCAGTGCAACCTACCTTTTGGTCTTTAAAAGTGAAATGCTGTGGCTTCCTATTGGTATAATTGCTTCGGCTTGTGTCCCAATTATTGTGTTCGTTTTGCTACATTATCAACTTTGGGCTAATATCATGCGCTCTACATACTTGTCTGGGTTTCTTTTTAAGCCAAGTAAACATAGAATCTTCTAATGGACAATGATGCCAATTGGGTGATACAGAGTTGAGAAAAAACAAAAAACAAAAGAGACGTATTTGAATGGAATGGTAAAACTCTCTACATTTTATTGATAAAGAAAGGAGGCCTATAAATAGGCTTTACATCAGAACTGAAACCACATGAAAATAGGCATTATAAACCAACTCTTATTAGCTAGGAAACAAATAGAAACAAACTACTAGACTTCTAATGACTAGGATAGCGACGTGAGACACTTTCTCAGCCATGAAATCTGGCTGAGATCAAATAACCAAAATATCTAAAGACTTGGTCAAACTACCAAATATCTAAAGATACTTCCAATAAATATTATAAAATAAAAAATTTAAATCTTAACACCTTCCCTTAAACTGAAATTTGCAAAAATCAGTTTAAAAAAAACGAAATCAACCCTCTACAAAGTCTTCCTTTGCAGCAGCATGTGAACACACTCCAAGTAGACCACGCAACTTCACAAATGTAGCCAACTTGAGAGGGTTGGTATGTATATCTGCAACCTGGTCTTCACTTCGACAATAAACCAGTTTGATTGTTCCATCATTGCTGAGGTCTCTTAAAAAATAATATTTCACATCAATGTGTTTGCTTCTTCCGTGTAGCATAGGATTCTTAGAGAGTTTGATTGCTAAGTTGTTGTCACAAAAAACTGTAGTAGCTTTAACTTGCTTGAATTGTAGCTCTTCAAGAATTCTTCTCAACCAGATAGCTTGACAAGCACAAGCTGTTGCAGCAATATATTCATCTTCTGTAGTTGACAAGGAGACAATTTGTTGCTTTTTAGAAGACCACAATACAACACTTGTGCCCAACATAAAAACATAGCCTGAAGTGCTCCTTCTATCATCTTGCTCTCCTGCATAATCACTGTCAGTAAACCCAAACAATTCTAACTTTTCACCCTTCTTGTAGAACAACCCAAAATCTCTAGTTCCTTGCAAGTAACGAAGGATTCTCTTGGCAGCTAACAAGTGTGTTTCTGTTGGATTCTCCATATATCTACTTATTAAACTCACAAAATACATTATGTCTGGCCTTGTTGTAGTTAAATACATCAAACTACCAACAATTTGCTTGTAAAGTGTACTATCCACCTTCTTCCCTTCATGATCTTTGTTTAGCTTCAAGCCAAACTTAGTTGGAGTGCTTACAGGATTGCAATCCTTTATCTAAAACCTGTCCAAAACATCTTGCACATACTTCTTTGGAGAAATAAAGATCCCATTAGCTGATTGCACTACTTCTATGCCAAGGAAGTAATGCATCATACCAAGATCAGACATTTCAAATTCAAACATCATGGATTTCTTAAAGCTTTCAATCATGGCTATATTACTTCCAGTATAAATTAGATCATCTACATATAAGCAAACAATGAGCATTTTCCCTTCATCATTAACTTTTATGAAAAGTGTGTGTTCATAAGGACATTTTTTGAAATCCTTCCTTCAAAAAATAAGTTTCTATACGATTATACCAAGCCTGTGGAGCTTGTTTTAATCCATATAGAGCTTTCTTTAATTTAAACACTTTATGCTCATTGCTAAGTTTTACATAACCAGGGGGTTGATCAATAAATACCTCTTCTTTCAAATCTCCATGGAGGAATGTTGATTTCACGTCCAATTGGAAGATAGGCCATGATTTTTGAGCTGCCATAGCAATCACCAATCTGATTGTATCATGCCTTGCAACCGGAGCAAAAACTTCTTTATAATTAACACCAAACTCCTGCTTGTAACCCTTAGCTACCAAGCATGCCTTGTGCTTGTCAACCTCACCATTCTTCTTCAGCTTTGTCTTGTAAACCCACTTTACACCAATTTTCTTCTGCCCTTTTGGAAGATCACATAGCTCCCATGTATCATTTCTTTCAATGGCTGCAATTTCAGCATCCATAGCTTTTCTCCATTTTGGTTCTTTGACAACCATTTCAAAATTGATAGGATCACAATCTGAAAATAGAGCAAAGTGAGTGGGTGGGTATTCAGATTGATCAATTCCAGTTACCTCATAATCATACATCCATGCTAGTCTTCTTCGAACACGTTCAGGCCTTTGTGACTCAGCTGCAAGTGGGCTTTGATCAGCTATTGGAACATTTTGAGTGACTTCCTCTTCTTGCTCATTCTCCATAGGCTGCTGCCCTTTTTCTTCATCATCAAAATCTGGTGGAATACTTTCTTTAACACCATTGTGATTCCATGACCAGGTACCTTCATCATATACTATCACATCACGGCTGATGACAATTTTCATGGTGCTAGGGTTGTATAGTTTATAAGCTTTTGACGTATCACTAACACCAAGAAAAATGCATTTTTCTCCCTTGTTATCTAGCTTCCTCCTCTTTTCATCTGGAATATGGGCATAGGCAATACACCCAAAAATTCAAAAATGATCTACAACAGGTTTCCTTCCAGTCCATGCTTCCTCTGGTGTCATATTTTGAATAGCAAGTGTGGGACTTCTATTCAATATATGAATGCTCCAATAAACTGCTTCAGGCCAGAAACTTTTTGGAGTGCTACTTGTTGTCAAAAGGCTTTGCACCGGTTCTTCCTCTCGCATACACCATTCTATTGGGGTGTATAAGTTGCTGTCAGCTCTCTTTGAATGCCATGATCTTCACAAAAAACTTCAAATTTGGTTGAGCAATATTCTCCACCACGATCTGTTTGGAGGGTCTTAATGGTGTTTCCTGTTTCATTTTCCACACGAGCCTTGAAACTTTTAAATGCACAAAAAGCTTCTGATTTTTCCTGTAAAAAATAAACCCAAGTTTTTCGAGTATAATCATCAATAAAGGTAATTAAGTATCTTTTACTTCCATTAGAACATGGTGTTATCGGCCCACAAATGTCGGAATGAACAAGCTCCAATGCTTTCTTCGCTCTCCAAGATTTTCCTTGTGGGAATTGATTACATCGTTATTTACTAACAACACATTCTTCACAAACTTGAGAAGATGCTATAATTTGAGGAAGTCCCGTCACCATGTTCTTTTGTTGGAGGGTCTTCAATCCACCAAAACTCAAGCGGCCATAATGAAAATGCCACAACCAAGAAGAATCCTTTACTTCGGCTACTAAACAAGATTGCACACTTGTAATCTTCAATGGAAACAACCTGTTTGAACTCATTTGACAAACACCATTTTGAATAGTGATTACATAACCCTTTTCTTGCAATTGGCTAGCACTTAACAAATTGCTTTTCAAGTCAGGAACGTAAAAGACATTAGAAATTGTTTCTACAAAACCATTCTTGGTTCTTATCTCTATATCACCCTTTCCCATCACCATCACAGTAGAACAATCACCAAAACTTACTGTAGAACGAAAGCATTCATTTAAATAAGAAAAAGAAGACTTACTTCCACACATGTGGTTACTACAGCCCATATCAACATACCAAACATCATATTCAGGTTCCTGATTAGCTTGAACAGCCATTAACAAAGTTTCCACTTCCTTCTTTTCAACAAAATTCGATTGCGGTTCCTTTTCTTTGTCTGTAGGCAGTCTAGTATAACATTCAGAACAATAGTGTCCAAATTTATGACATCTAAAGCACTCTACCTTGGATTTGTCAAAATGTTGATCTCGTCCTCTGCCTTTGCCCTGAAATTGACCATCATCAGCTTTGAAATGCCTGCCACCATCTCTATTGCCTCGATCTCCCCTTCCTCTACCTCTACCTCTACCCCTTCCTCTAGAGTTTGAGAAATGAGTAGAGGTAGAAGCCTTTAAAGCTTGCTCCTTTGAAGTTGAACTTCGGTTCATCTTCTGTTCATGGACCAATAAGGAGCTCTGTAGTTCATCAAGAGAAAATGCATCTATGTCTTTCGATTCTTCAATGGAACACACGACATAATCAAACTTTGGTGTTAGAGAACGCAATATCTTTTCAACAATGGTGACATCTTCCATCTTCTCACCATGAAATCGCATTTTGTTGCTAATCTCCATAGTCTTGGCACAATAGCTGGTGACAGATTCTCCATCCTTCATTTGTAGAGTCTCAAAATCTCTTCTCAAAGCTTGAAGCTGTGCACGCTTCACTCTAGCAGAGCCTTCATATTTCTTTTGCATGGAATCCCAAATATCTTTGGAAGTTTCTTTGCTAAGAATTGTTTCCAAGATGGGAGGATCAATTGCCTGGAAAAGGTAATTTTTTGCCTTCAAATCTTTGAGCTTTCTCCCTTCCAACTCTGTTTTCTGGGCCTCTGTCAAGACTGTATTTGGTGCTAGTGCTTGAATTCCAGATTCAACAATCAGCCAATACTCTTTGGACTCTAGAAAATTCTCCATTAGCATACTCCAATGGTCATAGTGACCATCAAAACGTGGGATTGCCGCCTGCACAAAATTTGAGTCTAAAGCCATCAATACTGTTTGGAGACTCTTTCTCTCTTGCTTTTCTCACTAGCTCTGATACCATTGATATAGAGTTAAGAAAAAACAAAATACAAAAGAGACATAGTTGAATGGAATGGTAAAACTCTCTGCATTTTATTGATAAAGAAAGGAGGCCTATAAATAGGCTTTACATCAGAACTGAAACCACATGAAAATAGGCATTATAAACCAACTCCTATTAACTAGGAAACAAATAGAAACAAACTACTGGACTTCTAATGACTAGGATAGCAACGTGAGACACTTTCTCAGCCATGAAATCTGGCTGAGATCAAATAACCAAAATATCTAAAGACTTGGTCAAACTACCAAATATCTAAAGATACTTCCAATAAATATTATAAAATAAAACATATAAATCTTAACATTGGAAACTGTTTGTGGTTGTCTAAGTGATTCAAAGTGTCGACTTTTTAATGTTTAAAAAGCACCACAATTCGGTACATGACTATAAATTTGTGTCTTGGGATTGTATTCTAATGATCTTGATTGGACTACATCGGTCTTTTTATTATTATTATTATTATTATTATTATTATTATTATTATTATTCATCTTGATTAAATTTCATTTGTATTTTTCCCTCTAAGCATTTCAGCTGTAGTAAGTGAAATTAAAGGTTTTAAGAAATAAGGATTGTGCGAATGTTTTTCATCAACAAATGTGGGACCCAATCATAATTTATCTGAAATCTTTCTTCGAAGAACCTTCATTGTGTTGGTCCTTCATGTGTTTAAAGATGTTGGTTCTCAAAGTTATCACAAGGTTTCATTCAATTGTGATCTCTCTAGCTTGGAGGACAACCGTCTTATGTGTTTCAATAGAAGTGAAGGATGATCGTTTGGTTGTAGCATAAGCATAACTGGAGGTTTTAGGGATTGAAGATGATGAAGGCCTCTTCTTAGGTGTCATAAGAGCAGAGTCTTTAGCAAGAGAGAAGAAGAAAAATAACTTGTGAGTTTTTTTTTGAGCAAATTACACTTACATCCTGTGAGGTTCACAAAATTACGCTCCCTTAAATGTAATAGGAGATGGATGAAAATCCCACCCAAAGGTTTTATAAATACAACAAATAAGTTAATCTCCACTCACATTTACTTTCCTGATGGAATATTCTATCATATAAGAGTGTCAATGTAAGAGAGAATACAATTATCAGTTGCATTATAAAACTTCAAAGGTGGGAGTGTCATTTATTGAAGCATTTGGGGGTGCGTCATTTTGTGAAACCTAAATGGAGGTTGGAGTAATTTACCCATTTTCTTTTAAGGATGAGTTGAATAATACAATAGAATAGAGCATCTTAAGGATAAAATTCAAAAACAATCCCTAAAGTTTGGATTAATGTCATGTGTTACCAAAACATTTCAAAAACTATCCTTCTTTGATTTTAAATAATTAAAATAAAATTATTTCCTTGGAAACCACTTCTATACTATTTCCCAAAAGCCAAGAAACTTCAAGCAGATAGAAAATGAAAATAAAAAGTTAACGTCTTGCTTTAAGACAAAGGTTGAACTTATCATGCAATTGCAAATACCTGCAGTGTTTGAGAGAATCTCTCAATGGACTTTGGAGCCTTGAATTCGACACTTTTCTATGTAAGATGTAGCTAATTGAGCAACCAGCCGAGCAAAAGAGGTCAGAGGCCGAGGTTACAAATTTACAATCAAAGGTTTCTTGTCCTCTTCTACATCTTTGTTAATCTGTGTGTAAATATATGAAGCAGAAGTTGAATTTGACTTTAGGCTTAAGATTTGGAGTAGAATTTGCTAAAATGATCAACTTGAGAAAGTATAGCATATATCACAGAGCATTTCATGTCACAGAGTAAAGATAGACACGCCAAAGTACAGGGAAAACAATGCAAAAAAAAAACTAAAATGTAAGATATGAGCAAAAGATGTGGCATATATACACATATATAAGAAAGAAGCAAAAATGAATGTCAAAATTATGAGATTAGACAGAAGAAAAACTACAGCATTGCTGTTTTCGATAAAGTATTCATTTAGAGGCCTTAACAGAGCACATGGAAGATGAGAGTAATGTAATTCAACACCAGCATAATTTTCCCCCAGCCACACTGTCCATACCTTCTCATCTCAGATTTAAAAAAAGATTGCATATGTGTCAGTTTGAATAATCTTGATTAAGACATAAGCCTTCCAAGAGTATATATAAGGCTATATTATGGTAATTGCTAACTTTCATTCAAGTTTAAAGCACAAGTTCTCTAGTAATATTCTCTGAAATAAGTATATTACAAAACAAAAATGAAAAACTTTTGTTATATGTTGGCAAAAGTAAATATTAAAAGCAAAAAAATGAGACTATTTGTATAAGTTTTTTAGGCTAAAATGCAAAACTCGTCCTTTAAATTTCTCTAGAATTCATTTCAGTCTTCTAACTTTCTTTTCTTTCATTTCAATTCTTTAAATTTCAAATTTTTTCAATTGAAAACTTTCCATCAAATTTTGTTCAAATTTTTTGAAAAAAAAATATGGAAAATATTCTTCATCATTAATTCAATTTAATTTTTTTAATTTAAAAAATTTGAACAAAAAATTAAAAAAATTGGAAAATTAATCACAACATATAACAAAAGTTAATGGAAAAATCATAATTGAATAAACTTGAAAGTTAAAGTACTGAAATGAACGAAAGCAAAATTAAAGGATTGAAATGAATTCCGGTGAAACATAGAGGGTAAGTTTTATATTTTAACCTATTTTTTTTTAATATGAAGAGGGGCAATTCTATCGAAGTTATAGAAATAAATGGGAGAAATTAAAAAAGTCAAGGAGTTCACCCTTAGACAAAGCAAATATTCAATTCACAATCAAATTAGCATAACAAATTCAAGTAGTATTTTTTTTCCTCTTTTTATAAATATAGGCGTGCAAAGTTTTTGAGTACTTGACCATTCCCTCAAATATGGGTGAGGCAGGCTAAAGGGTTAAGGGGGACGATTCCTAACCCCACACCCTTAAGGGTCCGTTTGATTTGAGGGATGGAAAAGTGGGAAGATAGAAAATGGGGAGATGATAAAAAGTAAGGATAGAAAAAAAAAATTCTCTCATATATGTTTGATTGGGAGGATGAAAAAGTGGAGAGATGTAAAACTACGAAAAATGAAGTTGATATAAATTTACACTTATTTATTTAAAAAATTATATATGAACACTTCACTTTTTTTTTTTTTTTTTTTAAATTTTCATTTTAAAAGGTAGAAGCCGGATCCAAAATTGTGGAAAAAAAAGAAAGAACGCGAAGGTAAATTCTGGCCTCCCCCTGTGGCATGACTATCAGTTGTCCATTTGGATGATACTATGGAAGAAATTGATAGAAACAAAAGATAGACAAAAGGTGAGATAAGCACACACACAACAACAACAACAACAACAAAAACCAAACAACAAAGTGTACGAATAGTGAATAGAAGAAATAGAAATTAAAAAAAAAAAAACACGAAAAAAAAATTACGAGCAACGTGAACCAAAAAAATAAGAAAATATTATGAAGTTGGTTGAAACAGAGTCAAATGCCAATGATTACATGAGATTTCCATGTTTAACATTATAGAAAGAGGGAAAAAATGCAATTGAATGGGTTGAAATAAAACCCCCGAAGTTTTCTCTCAAAATTGGAGAAATAGGATTTTGGTGGGCCAGGGGAGAAAACACCTAAGTCCTACCAAAATTTCCTTTCACTCCCCCTCCTAATCAAACACCCCTCTCACCTATTTTCACACTTTTTTTTTTCCCCATCCTCCCTATTTCACCTGCAACCAAACGAGGCCTAAAAGCCTTTTTCTCAACCAAAAAACTGATCATAAGCATCCTCCAAACTTAGAATAAATACTCACCATTAGCCCACAAAAAGGGGATCACGTTTTTCTCTTAGACATGAAACTTCAACACAAAATCCCAATTAGCTAACAAGAATATTTACGATTCCAAAGCCTAGGGGTGGAAGTACTAGTATAGAGGAACTTTCACTCTTTTCCTCACTACCTCTCTTAGTTTGCTCTTCTTAGTATCAGTGGGTTGAAATTTTGGACCTGTGTACATTTTCTAAACTTTCTTGTATTTTAGTTTATTTTGATTTCTCTTTCCACAAAGCACCATTAGCCTTTGTTTGCTATACGTTGTGAATTTTGGGCTTGACTCTTTACAAAGATTAAGTGCCCATTTGGGGTGCAATTATAAACTAGTTTATTGCTTATTTTTCCTACTATTTTATGGGTCCCACGTGAGTCACAATAGGGGAGAGGGGATTTAAACCCCATGGTTAGGATTATGGGAGGTCGGTGGACTCATAATTAATAAGATCATACATTTTTTAGAAAAACAAAAAACACACTAGTAATGACTTTGCTTGTTAAATAATCACATAAATTATGAGTTTATTCATTAAAAAAAAAAGATTTGCATAAAAAAGATGTAATTCCTATTCCATCAATTGATGCATCTATCCTAACGAAGCATATAGTAAATTTGAATGCTTATTTTATAGTGACACAAAATAGCTAAGCTCAAAATTAAGAATACAATTATCTTATTTCTAACAACTATAGGGAATAAATTTGTAATTTAAAGTGAAATTTGCTTTTGATATTTTTAGTTTACATAGATATATTTTCAACACTTGAACATTGTTTAAGGGCCATTGGATTATTTTCAACACAACATTTTTAGTTTACATAGAGGTATTTTACTCCTTCACAAATCAATGAATTTTACTATGGATAGAATTATTAATTATAATTACCTATAAATCTTTTATCATGTTTTTTGAGCTCATTCATAGACATATTATTATGTTTGAGCTTAGCTCGTTTAATAGTCAAGCTTAAATTTGGCTTAATTTTGGTTTATTTGTTAAAAAATTGAACATAAATAAGAGAAAATGAAAGATTCTTTTTCCTAGTTACAATTTAAAAACAAAGTAAAAGAAATATATAGGAAGGATGTAATCTAAGTCTTAGGTTGTGTCAAGTTCAGATTGATAATTTTTTCAATTTGTCTAACCCAAAGCAACCCACTATATTTTTAAGTTTATTTTGTTACCCTTATTTTAATTTTAAGTTTGATTTATTTTTTAGAATTGGTTTTGATGAATTTAAAAATTTGGAATATATTTAGGCATATTATGTGAATTGTAATAGTATATATATTGAAAAAAGAGTGCTTAAATAGTTAATGGAATTCCAAATTTTACAAGAGATTAAACATACATAAGTATAACCACTCGACCTAGTCCAACCAGAGTCATGTCATGTATGTTAATAAGATATTAAATATATAAGTTTATTTTGAATTTTTTTTTTTACTATGCTGCCAATTTTATCTATGTATTCTTATTTTTTCTAGATAATTTTTTTAATGTTCCATCTCACGAATATTTGAATTTAGGAGTCCTATTTCTTTTTTAAAAAGTTATTTTTTGGAGGCTAAAGCATAATAATAATAATAATAATAATAATAATAAATAAATAAATAAATAAATAAATAAATAGTTGACATTACCTTTGTATTTGCACCTGACACACATGTTGTAGCTGTGTAGGAAAGGGGGGAAAAATCTAAAGATAAGGATGAATGAGAAACCAAAGGATGGGGAAGAGATAAAAAAGAGATGATATAAATGGTTGAAAGAGTGTTTAAGTAAAAGCATACAACATTTGTTGTTTTCTTTGCCGGCTAACACACATCATCAACGTAGCATTGTTTTTCTTGATTTCCCAATTAAAATAGGATTATTTTAGTAAAATCATGCTGACTTAAATAGTGCCCATGCAAATTTAACGGGTGCTGTATAACGGGTGCTGGACAGCACCCGTTAACAAAAGCCATCAATGAAACTCGAAAAATCAAATTATGACAGAACTTGTGAACTTCTGACAAAACGTGTAGAGTAGGTATAGTGCAATAATTTCTCCCTCCGTCCAAATGATTAACTATCGATGGCCTCAGGACCTTAACTTTTCCTATGTACTTTTTCTTTTTGATTGCAACTTTTCCTATGTACTATGTACTAATGAAAAGTAAAAGGTAATTTCCCCCTCCGTCCAAATGGATTAATTGTTGATGGCTCCAGGACCTTAACTTTCCTATGTACTAACCAAACATAAAGGGGAAATACTAACCAAAGTAAAATCCCCATTTTCCATTCACTCAGCAAACGATTTTTCCATCACCTACTTTTCAACCCATCTTTCATCGGATTGGTCTCGTTATCTCCCTCAGACTCGCAACTCCAACATTGGTTATTTTTATAAGCTCGCTCGTACACGTGCTTCTCTGAAGTTCAAGCTCAGTCCATCAAAGTCTCGAAGTCACGACTCTAACAACAGCAGCAGCAAAGACTACATCAAAAGTACCGCAGCCTGCAGGTATCTCCAAAACCCTTCCACAGATCCACCACTTTTTTTTCTATTTCTTTCATCACTCGTACAAACATGCAACTTACTTTACACCTTGAACACGTCCCACAACCAAATGTATATGCCAACTCCTCCAATCAACTCCCCCATAGCCAGATCCATTATTAATAATTAAGACATATGGGGTCTTAGGCGAAAAAAAATAATTTTAAACTCTTTTATCTTGTTTTAGATACAAAATTACTAATTAATTATGTATATTTTTTTTTCATAGAAAATCTATGACACAAAAATTTGACAAACTTTTCACTTTTGTTGATGTGCCAGTTTGATAATGATAAGTAGAAATATGACATTAGTAATAGACATAGATAAGAACTAGTAATATTTTGTCATCTTAATGTACTTGTTTTTGTTCTTGAAAATGCTTTAGAAAAAACATTTTTTACCTATTTCTCATATTTTCTTAGCTTCCAAACACATATTATAATAAAAATCCCAATATATAAACCCAAAGAACAAAAAAAAAAAAAAAACACCGAAAGTCTCAATTCCTTAAACTCAACACTAGAGAGAGAGAGAGAGAGAGAGAGAGAGAGAGAGAGAGAGAGAGAGAGAGGGTTTAGGCAGTGGCGGTGAGATTTGAGAAAGAGAGAAGCAGGGACAGCAAGCTTAAGAGAGAGAGGCAATGGCGATAAGATCAACGGCGAGATCTAAAGGCCCCCATCAAGGTAGAGGTGGTCTGATCTAGTCACAGTGGTTGTTGTTAGTGGGTGGATGGGTATAGTGGTTCGATCTGTTCGTTTGTGGGTGGGTTAGGGTGGTACGATCAGTTCGTGGGTGGGTCACTGTGGAGCAATGGTGAGCAATGACAACGACGGTCCTGTGAAAGGAGGCATTAACCTGCGGTGGAGCCACAAGTAAGCTCTCTCTCTCTCGGTTCGAGTAGGTTGAAAATGGGTGTAAGTAGTTTGAAGGTCAAACAGAAGTGTAAACTATTTTACACTTTAGGGGTTGTTATTTTACGGTCAACGAAAATCATTTTCCATTTGACTAAATTTTCCGGTCAATCTAAACACTCCCCATGGTGTAAAATATTTTTTGTATTCCTTTTACAGCTGAAACAAATATTTTCTGTATTACTTACTTTTCCAAATACATTTTCGTATAGAGTCTATCTTTTCTCTATCCCATTAAAATATTGTTTCTTTATTCTTTTTTAATCTTCCTTCATTCATTCATAATTGTTATATTTTTCAAATTCTTAACATCTATATTTTTTAATCTTCCAACGGTAATATTTTTAAATTTTCCAATACGCTTTTTTTAGCAAATATCATTAAGCACTTGTTACAATGATATAGTGAGTTGTAAGATCATCTAATTTTAATGAGAAATGTTATGTTCACAACATTTTCGCAGTACTTTCACAAAAAAATCATATGTGGTAAGTTGTTACTAGTTTTAATTTGAACCCATAACTGTTATTATTTTTTTACTCACAAATATTAGCTAATAACTATCTATCATTTATAAATTTATTGTGAAAGTAATGTGAAAATATTGTGGTAGCATTTCTCAAATTTGATTTCTTATTCTTTATTTTATTTTTCCTTTTTATCTTTATTTTTTTCATCCATATGTTTCTTCTTCTTCTTCTTTTTTCTTTTTCTTTTTCTCTTGTTTTTTCTCCTCCACACATGTATACTCACTACTCTCTCTCTATCTTCACTTTTATTTTTATCTTTCTACTTCACTCCAGAATATCCAGCTCTTTCTCTATTTCTTTCTCCTCCCTATCTTCACTTTTGTTATTGTTTTTCTACTTCTGTTACTCTTGACAATACATAGTTAATTTCTCACTACATACCTCTTGCATAATTTTACAACTCCACGAACCACCACATACCAAAGTTCATATTATGAAAAATCTCACTTGAGAGAGAGAGAGAGAGAGAGAGAGAGAGAGAGAGTCGTCCTTCACCGCTACCTGTCTTCTTTCTCCAACAACATGCAACCCAGATGGGTCTCTCTCTTTTCTCTATTTTATTTTTGGCTTTATTGTTTTGGTTTCATTTGGTTTATGAGAAAAATTGTTTTTGTGCTTGGATTGTGTTCTACTTTTTGTAGCCGCTGAGGAGAAAAAGAAGAGAGAAAGAGAGTGAGGAAGAAAGAGTAAGGGAGGAAAGAGGAAAAAAAATCATTTTTTATTCAACCAGGTGATTATTTTAAGTGATAAAAATGTTTAGAGTTGCTACAATAATTGCTACAATGCTCTCTTCTTCAAGAAATATATTGTAGTTGTTGGAGAAAGAAGAGAGCACTGTAGCAACTCTAAAAAAAAATAAAAAGATTAATGAGGCTGTTGAAGGATTTTTTTAATTTTTTTTTTTATATGTTTGTTCTTAAAAATTGGCTTTAAAGAGCCTATTAGACATGCTCTTATATTACACGAATAGTTGGACTCAAGAAAGCACCTGTTGTGAGTGTTTATTAATAATTTTAAGATATATGCATTATTGACTATGTATTATTGGATTGGTCTCGTTATCTTATCTTTATATATCTTGTACAATGCATTATTGACCGTATATTATTGTATTGGTCTTGTTATCTTATCCTTATAAATCTCGTACCCGTGCTTTTTTGAAGTCCAAGCTCAGGGGGCCACTGAACTCACAACCACTCCAATAACAGCACCGACTACATCAACAGCATAGCCAAGGTATCTCCAAAATCTTTCCACCTTCTATTTCTATTTCTTTCGTCACTCATACTCACACACATACTTAAGACCACGTCCCAGAATTCCCACAAACGGACCATATATAATCACGGCAATACACCACCGTACATAGTGGCCCAATCACCTCCAATTTTGAGCCTAAACCCTCGGACCATCTTTCCAGTTTCCAACACAAGCTACTACCAAAAGATAATGCCTGAATTGAATCACCCCCAATAATCAACATTATGGCTCCCAAATCAGCAAGAAATAAAACAGTACCGTCACTGAACCATACGGTGAAACTAACTATACACGCAAATAAATAATAAAATAAAATAAAAATAGAGAAGAAAGAGGAAAAATAAAGAGGAAGATATATTAGATCTGGTTTGGGAGGACCTTAAGGCTTGAAACGTGTAGTTTCAAACCTGATTGATATAAAACTAAGCCTACGAATTATATATAGATTCCTTTTAATTTCTACTCCAATTTTCTTTGGGAAAAGGACTATTCCACAAATGTTTGGAATTTTTAACAAACAATTTTAAGATGCTTTTTTATAATATTCTTCCATTGTTTAAAGAACACAAGAATATCATCTATATAGACTACACAAAAGTGTTTAAGCTCTTTAAAGAATTTGTCAATTTATCTTTGAAAATCTTGAGGAATTATAAATATTAAGCGGAAAAGGCATTATGTTAGGTTTTAGATCCCTATAAACTATAAACTAGATTGTTTAACCTAATTAATTAACCAAGTGAATACTTAAGTTTATTATTCAGATCTAGGATAAAACAATAAAGTCATATCATGTAAAGTAGTGGAAAATAAAGAACACAATGATATGATCATCTAGGAAAACTAAATCGGTAAAAAATTTGGGGAGGATTTAACTTAACTATTCTTAAGATAAAAAGAAAATCTACTAGAAAGAATTGAAGTTTACAATAAGACTTAGACCACTAACATCTTATTGCTACTACACGAAAAACTTACTACCACAACCCCATTATAACTCCGAGTCTACGGCTACTTCTTTTCTTGACCTTTGCAACACAAGCACCCACACTTATGATAAAAAAAAAAAAAAAAAAACACAAATTCTCCTGTTTGTGACTCCAAGACCACCCTTAAAGTTTTAAATCATCAGCACCTTTGATGATTATAGAAGACAATAACTTCTACAACACTAGATCTTGAGATTTTTCAAGAAATAACACTGGTAGAAGATATGAGAGAGTTTTTTGAGTACAAAACTCTAGATACAAAGAAGACACACTCTTCTTTCTCATAATATTTAAGAGAAAATTCCTACTTGTGTATGCGTTACCATTTTGTATTATATTTTTAATTATTTTTTTTCATAATCGAAACTTTTAATTATAAATTTCTCTAAATTGAAAAACTCAATGTTCTTTTATGACTTACTATTTTAGCTTTTTTTTTTTTTTTTTTTTCAATATTGACTTTATTTAGTTATATATTGTAAATTAAGGATTTATCATTATAAATTTTTGTTTTAAAAAAATGTTGATCTCTTGGGAGTTCAGAAACTAAAAAAAAAAAATATTTTCGAGCTCTTTATTGTTAATTTTTTTTTAATTTATAAAATTACATTTTGCCTCATTCAAAATGTGAGGTCTTTGTTATGAGATAATTACTACAACCCAACATCTTTGAGCATGTGAATTATTGGGCTTTGCTCTACTTTATTTTGATTCCAAAAACCTTAAGATGATTAATGAGTTTTGGTAAGCTTGATTACAGCACGTGTTGTGATTGTCTATAAGAATTTAAGAAAGACTGATAGTGTTGACTCTATTTTAATTGGATTGGTCTCGTTATCTTATCCAAGTTATTTTTAGAAGCTCGTACACGTGCATTCTTTGGAGTCGAAGCTCAGTGAACCACTCAAACTCACAACTCCAGCAAGAACAGCAACGACTACATCAACAGCGGCACAGCCAGGTATCTCCAAAATCATTTCACCTTACATATATTTCTATATCTTTGATCACTCACGCATATACACACACAAATCAACATTGAAGACCACCAGGTGCGAAACCACCCCCCCTCCCCCCCCCCCCTCCACACACAGACCACAACCACCGCAATACACCACCATACACGGTGGCTCAATCTGATTGGATGAGGGGAATTATTTTAGATAAGATCAAGTCAGTTCAAATACTCCACCAATAAGTCAATAACCCAACTACCCAAGTCACCACCTTAAGACCAGAACCCATGTTCATTTTAACCCATTGACCTAAATCACCTTAAAACCATACTTATTAAACGTGGATCAACTCAAGCTGGATCGATAAATCAGTGACCAGTACTTTGACAAGGCCAAGTCTTTAATTAGATCGTTTAAGCATATGATATGATCAATCCACAAATGCCAACGTTGGGTTCTTTGTATCCTGTTCAAATGGGACGGTTCTTAAAAGCATCAGGTCATATGCTTGAAACCTATCCGTCAAACTCACAAATGCCAACGTTGGGTTAACCCAAAATATGTCCAATCGAATGACCATAGCAAAATTAAAAAGCCCGTTACCAACCAGAGAAATGTTATGCCCATGACACTTTCTTAACAAATCTAAAGTGGTTGGTTGGTATTAGTTGTTCTTGGTGAGAAAAAAGTAATTTCAGTAGTACTTTCAAACTAAAAATAATAATAATTTTTTTTTTGAAAGAGAACTAATAATAACTTACAATTTATAATTTGTTATGAAAATATTATATATGTAACACTTCTCAACTAATTATGGTCAAAAACCAATTAACGCAATCCATAACAATCAATTTTAATCCAATATCCCAATAAATATATAACCCAAGTCAACCCAATCCATGGGCTTACCAACCCCTAAGCTTAACCAAATTACACAAACAGCTCTACATTTTTTACTTTAAAAAAAAAAAACTCTACATTTTATAAAATTACATTTGAACCCACATATATATTTCTAAATTACACTATACCCACACTTAACATAAATTATGCTTAGCGAAAAAATTGCCACTCTACCCCAAACTTTATTAAAATTGCAAAAACACCCATATACTTCAGTAAAATTACAATTTTACCCCTAATCACTAGGAGAACTACCAAAATAATCCCCAAACCCCAAATATGACTATATTAACCCTTAAAATTTCAAAAGTGACCAAAATACCCTTTGAGTTTATGAAATTATCTAATTAACTCTAAATTACACTAAAATGACCAAGATATCTCTAAGACCACAAAAAATGCTTATCGAACCCTAAAATTCACCAAAATGGCTTAAATAGCCTTGAGTATGCCAAAAACACATGACTAACCCATAACCTCCGAAAATTATATCTTGCACCCGGCATATATGCCGGGTGCAGGATATACCGGCTCCATAACCTCACCTAAATGACCAAATTGATCTTGGATTTCCCCAAATTTACCAAAATACCCTTGGAAACAATAAAATGACCAAAATGCCCATTAGTACCACATAAAAGTTTATTACGCTAAATTTAGGCCTCTTATGCACTTTCACT
The DNA here is from genome assembly GCF_040712315.1 of Castanea sativa. Lineage (NCBI taxonomy): Eukaryota > Viridiplantae > Streptophyta > Magnoliopsida > Fagales > Fagaceae > Castanea > Castanea sativa. The sequence goes on along the minus strand of NC_134019.1, from coordinate 420,178 downwards.
ATTTCTTATTAGCATTTTCCACTTTCCTGGAATAAAATGATAAATATCATGACATGCTGTAGACAATTAATTTTCATTACCTTTGGAGACTTTAAGTATTGTAGGTTAGGGCATTAGCATGCAGAATAGTTTAAGCCATGGATCCATGCAAGGAGTCCTAAAACGTTTTAAAATATTCATAAATAAAATAATGTTCACTCTTTAAACCAAAAGTTTTTTTTTATTTATATATAATTTTATTAACTGTAAGTTTGGTAAATTGTAATGGGCACTATAATATAATAATTGTTCCAATGGTTTAGTTATTCAGTATTTTAGTAATATTTTTATCACATGGAATAGTAATTCGTTATGAATAACTATTCTTTAATATAAGGAATAATTATTCATCTCTAAAAGAGTTCTAATAGCTATTTCCTAGTAGGTGTAATAATTTTTAAAATTAATATATTTCTAAATAAACAAATTTTCTATATGTACATAAAAAATATGGAAAAAAAATAAAAAAATATCTCTCTCAAATTATTAAAAAATATTATTTTTTAGGAAATATAATTTATGAGTAAGATTTTTCCTAAATTATATCTTAAGTAATTTGATTTTGATGTCATAACTCACAACCAAACTTATGAATAAGTTTAGTTACTCTATTACAATTCATTTTATTCCTAGTAATAAAGATTACCATTTCTGTCGTAATCTTCATTTAGTGTACTAAACGTGCCCTAAGTAATTATGAAAAGAAAACCAAGAAGAGTTATCGTAGTTACATGAGTATACTAGAGTGTCTAATACCTTCTTTACCCATAACTAAAGTTTTGAACTTATATTTCTAGTTTGGTACATCATTTTGACTCATACGTAGGATATAGGTAAGAATTAGACATAGCAAAATGGGTAAGAATTTTTTTCTGACCCGACCCAACCCGAAAAATATATACCCGAACCCAATTTTTCTACCTAAAGCAAAAACAGGTTGACTCGTGACCCGACCCGTGTTTTTTTGCAGGTCAACCTGACCAGACCCGACATGAACCCTAACCATTTTTTAAAACTTTATTTTTGGTAAAAAAAAATAGTAAAATTAAGACAATATTGGTTTAATTTTTTATTGTAAGTTTTAAGGAAACAATTAATACATTTACATAACTACATGCAAATTAATTGGAAGATAAATGATTGACCATTCTGTAATGAGTAAATATTTTTAGATATTAAATAGTAAAGTGCTTGCTAAGATAATCTGGTTATAGTAGAATTAAATAGATAGATTTAAAATTGCAGACATGTGTGAGAAACATTCACAAATGTGAAAATAATGAAGCCAAAGTATCAAATTAGCATAAATTATGAATGCTTAGACCTATTTTTTTATGTCCAAACTAAATGACTTTCCAAAATAAATTATGATATCTCCTAGAGTGTGTGTTGCTTAACAATGATATGATTATAAAATAAGTAAGCAATCAAATTTTAATGTATATCTCAATTGAAATAAAGTGCCAACCACAATTGATAATAAATTATAAAATTATTTTTCAAGATTGTAAATTTCTTATATGTTTTTATTCTTTATCAAATGAGTTATCCAATAAGTCATTTGTAATTTTGTTTTATATTTTGAAATGTTGATATTGTGTTGAAATAAAACTTGTGTATTTTTTTTACTTATCTTTGTATTATTTTGTTTTAAATAGCAATGTTAGGATTTGTATAATTTTTAAATTATAGAATAAGTATTAATAAGTTTAACTGAGTTCATTCTTGATATAAGTGGTGAATTCAAAATAATGTATTTTACATCAAGTAATTTGTTGCATAACTTTCCAAATGGCAAAAACATGTTGGTTTCTTAATAAAATAATAATAAAAATTATGTGAAAAATACGAGTTAACTTGACCCGAACTCAACCCGACCTGCCCGTACCCAACCCGACCTGCCCGTTTTGCCATGTCTAGTAAGAATACTATATTGGCTCCTATATTTTGATAGTGTTAGAGATATGTTAGAGATATATTAGTCCAATATAATAAGTCCAAGTCTAATCATACTATGTGTGCAAGGAAAGTCTCCTATTACACTAGAAGTTTATTAACTTAGGGTTTAACCTACTATATATACCCATGTGATTCATTGTAACACAAAAATTTGTATTACGTTCTTATATGTTAAAGATGTAACCCTTAAAAGTTTCTTTCACATATGTTGGCTGTCAGGTTAAACTATATATGTAACCCTCGTGTTCTTATGTGCTCTATTTTATACTTTTGCTTCCGCGTCTATTTTAGCATACTTAGTGTGTGTGAAAAAGCTAGCTTATTTTGCTATTTAGTTTATTTTTGCTACTATTTATGGGTCCCATTATACTTTTTGGTCCTATTCATGGGTCTCACTATACTATTTCAGCTAACGTTTACCTTTATTTATAATACTTTTAGTAAAAAAATTTCAATTTTAGTAAAATAAACGGATCTCAAACAGACCTTTAACATGGTGTATCATAGCTAATATTCAACAAATAACAATCAATCTAATTTTTGTTATTTTCAAATTGCAGACAATTTGGTCCTAATTGTTAACTTACTAATAGAAAATATTTATGTAGCAAACAATTTGCATTTCTAGCACACACATAGCTAACATAATTATATAAAATCAAATAATCAAACATTAAAAAAAGTCATATAAGCATTTAATTAATGAAAAGGAAAAAGTCATGTCAAACAAAAATCAAAAACTGAAAAAATTAAATTGAAAGAAAAAAAAAAACCTCAATTAAATAAACAATGTTTAATTATTTAATTTTATATTATTATGTAGCACTATCATTATCTTTTATCTTTGAAATAATTAAAAAAATTTCTCTTATTTTATGTTCTTATTTTGATTTTTTTTATATATAAAAAAACATATATAAGTGAATATATATTTTTGCAAATCACATATAATTTTCTCAAAGAATTTCAAGTCATGTGAATATTATATAAAACGCTATTTTTAACAATTGGCAAACACCATTGGATACAAGTTGTGATTAAAGCAATCCTAAATCATGGAGATGTGATCAAAAGTCAAAAAAATTGAAAACTAATTGGCATAATAAAAAATAAAAAATATTTGAAACATTTGATTACATTTTACCCAAAAACACTTTATGCCGAATTCCAAATTTATAACTTTCTTTTTGTTTCTTTATATATATCACCGCGTTACATTTGGCTTTTAATATGAATATTCAAAAAAATTTAAGGGGACGAAAAAAATCTTTTTCTTAAAAATTATATACTTAAAAAAGATAAAAATTTCAAAAGGCTTGGGGCCATGGCTAGCTTCTATGTGGCTGCGCGGCTACAGCTGAACAAATATAACAAACATCAAGGTGTTCATATATCAGTTTTTCCTACAAATGTACGGATTGTTGTCGTTGAAATTCTCTGATTTACTTGCTACCAAGAAGGCAAGCACCCTTTGGGTGGGAGATCTTTGGTATTTGAAAACAACCATTTTTTATTTATTTATAGAGGATGAGCAATTTTTTTCAAAAGAATTGAAAAATCATATACAACAGAGCACCTAAACCAAAGAGCTGAAACAATTTGCTCTAGTACAACCTACAACAAATCAAGAAAAAACACTGAAACAAACATGGGGTCAACCTAAAAAAGTGTCCCTAAAAACAAAATGAGAAATACCCAAAAAAATACTAATAGCTTTGTTAATAACAGAGTTACAGAAACCCTTATGAGATCCCAATTTGCACTTTACATCCCATTTGATTTGATGATCTTCAGTATGGCTCTATTGAAACCAACCATTGCAATTTGCAAATTTTCATTAGCCTATAGAGTTAAATTATCTTTTGAAATGAAAAATGTATTTTGTTAAAAGAGATGATACTTTTTCTTGTACTCACTCTTCAATTATTCACGGAATTTTGTATTCAATATTAAGCATTTACATACATAATATCTTACAATGAAAGGAGCAAGAGGTTTCCACAAAATGAGTCATCGTCAAAGTGCTTCTCGGGGAGAGGAAATCGATCGACAAGCATGTAAAGATAAATGTTTAGTTCGATCAGTTTCTATATCACCATCTTCTCCAGACCTCCCTCGTGGAGGAAGTACTAGTCATGCGGCTTTGGACGCTGATACAAGCGAACTACTGTCACCAATAGGAGAAGAAAATCCAAATCCAAATCATAATCAGAGTATGTGCTCTCTCCTTATCTCTTGTACGCCTGCAGTTACACAAACAAAATGACACATAAATGAGTTTTCGAATGGAAGAGTACTATGAAATCGTTTGTACCAAGAGTTTTCTAACTAGCAAAGGCTGATTACTAAATTAATGATGATTGGAATATTACAAAATGAAAAATGCTAGTAAGTGATGTTGTGAGTTTTTATTAAAAGCTGATGTTGTGAGTTTTTATTAGTAAGTGAAAATATAATGTCAGTGATGAGTTCAAATAAGAATTAGTATTTTTTTAAAAAAAAAAAAAAATGAGAACTAGTAAGAATTAAACATATCAATAGTTTATAAAATTATTGTAAAATAACTTGTAGCGGTAGTATTACTTTTACATATTTTATTACATGTGGTGTCGTATTAATAATTAAACACTCCACAAAAGAAGTAATTAATCCATTAGTTTATTAGCTTGTTGTAGTAAAATATTAATAGAAACTTTTATTCAATTAGCTTTACAAACTAATGTGTTCCTAATGACAAAAATTAATTCATACATTCAATATAGGACAAAGTTTGGCTATAAATACTTATTAAACTATCAGGCCCTTTTAGATATACACCACTATCAGTTTCTTTATGACATTTTTCTCTCTTCCCGTGTGTATGTGTTAAAAATACTGAGTATTATCAAAAGAAAAAACAGTAAGATTAATCCCACATTCGAAAATGAGTGTGAGTTAAAGAGATTTAAAGTTTGTGCAGTGTATCTAAGAGTTGGACTCTTTTAGATATACACCACTGTCAGTTTCTTTAAAATCTTCTCCCTGCCTCCCATGTATATGTGTGTTAAAAACACTTAGTATTCTAAAGAAAATTAAAAAAAAAAAAAACTTATTAAACTGAATTTACGAATTTGTCCCGTTTATTTATTCAAATAAAATTTTCTAACCTTTTAACTTTTTGTGATCATCTTTACCATACACACTTCAATGAAAACTTAAACATTTTCTATCACTCCAACATTTTTTATTCTCTCATTTTTCCTTCCTCCAAATTAAACAGACCATAATATTATCATCTAGAGTCTAGACTAAGATTGATTCACCCTTCTTGAGTTTTTTTCTTTTTTGGGTGGGTTTGCAAAGTGAGAGTGATATCATTAATTCTTGAAAATGGTCCATATTGTTCTGAATTGGTGGCTAATATGATTTGTGAGAAATGTCACATTTTGGTGATTAGGGTGGTTTTTAAAGAATTTACTCATATTATAGATCCTAGAAAAGTGTCAAGGATATGTGCTTAATTTGTTGTAACAACTCACTTTGACAGAAAACATCATTAATTTCAGATGCATAACTCTAAAAATCTTTGACATTCTCATTGAGGCAAAGCATCTAGCCTTGCCTTATAATTAATGGTATAAAAATGATTTATCTACCATAATTTGGTCTTTTTGGTGCAAGAATAAGTGCGCTTCACTATGTCATAGGTAGTCTTCATTTTTTAGAGTTGCTCATAGGAGTTGAATTAGAAAACTAGTGACACCGTCTTGTGGATGCTCACCGCATTCTTTATTGATTGGGAGCTGATTGGGAGTGAACATATTCTTTTAGAAACTAGTGATAGGCCCGTGTGTAGCACACTTTTTTTGAAGTTTTTTTTTTTTGGTAAATTATTATTATTGTGATGCATCAAAACTCATAAGTATTGCTATTTAAAATATTAGGTAAAAGTAACAGTTTAACAAAAAAATTATCATAGTCCCGGAAAAAATGGTTGTTATTGCTTTCAATTGTTGCTAATTAATAGCCATTATCAGTGAAATTATGAATTAAATTTTATTTATATTATTTGAGGTAATTATATTATATAAAATGTTCACGAAAGTCTCTTAATATATATATTTTATATATATATATATTAACATTATTTATATAACACTCAGAAATTTATTATATAATTTAAATATTACAATATTTATATCATTCTTAATATGAAAGAAAGAAAAAGAAATGATAGTAAAATTAATCTGAAAATACAAATTATGCGGAAAATAAAACATCTAAAAAAATGATTTTCCTTTAAATGTAGAGCATTTGTTTTTACAATGTAAGTTAGTAGTGAGTTTCAGTAAGAATATTAAAAATAATATGTAACCATATTTTAGGAGGTTCACTTGCATAAAGCAAAGATAAATTTCTAATTTGAAACATAAAAGAAACATGTATAATTTAAGGATGAAGATAAAACATTCTAACCAAAATATTGGATACAAAAATATTGACTTAATTAATTGTTAGAAATTTTCATATACACAATGAGTTCTACAATCATGCAAATATGAATTAACATTTGGATAAAAATTATACAAAAGTTATAAGAAATAACAAAATTGAATATAATCGACTAATTGATTTTTCAAACAAAAACAAAATCACCCACTAATCAAAACACCAAAAGAAAAGATATTCACGGTAAAACCAAAATAATAACAACAAAAAAGTAACATCAAAAGCTAACAGTTAGAAGAATGTTGTTTACATTTTATAATTATATGTATACAATTTTAATCTCATGTGTCGAAAAAGTGAAAAAATAATAATAATATGACTTTTAAGGTTTCTTTTCTAATTGTGATGTATTTAATTATGGTTCCAAAATAAGTTTTTTATTTTTATTTTTAAATCTCAATAGATAATAGATAATTAGATTACACATATATTACCCAATTAAAGTATTTTTTTTTCAAACAGATTAATTTTTTAGAACAAAATACTTGAATAGCCTTTGAAAGGGGAATGATTAAGAAAATAAATAGGCAAGTGACAAATTAAGAATTAGTGGTCATAAATAAGAATTAAATGGAAACTTAAATACCATTCCAAATAAATGTATTTATTTCATTCAAAAATTTTAATAATATGCCATGTGTCTAGTATTATGGTAAACATATTAACATGTACAAATAAACTTTTGACACTTGGCATTGTTTTTCCATATCATGCCAATTAAATATAGGATGTTTCCACGTGTCATTGCAGTATTCTTTGAAAAGGAATAAGTGTCATCATTTGAGAAGTCATTTTTATTGTGGGTTTAATTCAATGACAAAAAGTTGTTTGTATTGCCTTTTATGTAAAATGTACTGGGGTTTTAATGTAATTTGGGTAGACGTACTTAAGCCTCTCCCTCAACTCTGGAAAGCCGCATGAACCAGGGATCTTGTGACTTAGAGGTGACTAAGAGGCAACTAAGCTTGCCCCTAAAATCCACGTGGCAGTTGGTCTGGATGAGAGTGCTGACACAAATCTCACAACCACCATACAACCTTGAGGCGCGAACAGGTCACGAGTTGCACGAACTCTGTACTTTGCATTTTGGACAACATCTATCCAATGTACATTTGCTAGCACACGCACACACAACTGTGAGGCGTGGCAAAGGCTTGTGATAAGGGTGATACAAACCCTAGAAATCATATGAGAGATATCAAAGAGAAGACTCTTTGAGTGTACGAAGAGAGAGAGCCTTTTGTTTTGAGAAAAATCAATCCATCCTCTCTTTTCCATTTCCTTAATTGTATTGATTGAGATATTGTAAACACTTTCCTCACCCATAAACATAGACCTCAAGAGTAAGAGAAAGCTTATGGAAACTTGAATGCAAACTTGAGAAGCCACATTTAAATCCAATCTTTATTGGTGGTGTTTCCATTGGTGCTTCAATGGAGGGTCTCCAGTAAGCTAGATGAAGAAAATACTCAAAGTAGTTGCTTGCTAGGTCAAGCTTGGAAGGCTCAAGTGCACAGGGAGAAATAGGCTTGGAGGGTTTATGTTCAACCATGCACTGCAACTATTCATTCTAGTGGTGAATTTTCAATTGGTGGTCGGGGGAAAGGTTTTTATGCCCAGGGTTCTAGTTTTCCTCTTCCTAAACACTTCTCAGTGTTTAGAGTGGGTTGCTTGCTTTTCTTTTTATTTTCTTTGGTCTACTATATTTCCATGTTTTGCTTAGTGTAGTTGGTTTGTATGGACTAATTTAATTAGTTTTTTCTTGGACTAATTTAATTAGTTTAGTATTAAAATTAACTTAGCTGAAAAATCTTGTTTTGGGGTTCTAAACACTTGCTAGGACTTAAATAGCACATTTCATTGTTAAATGCATCCACAGTGAAAGGGCAAAATGTATTGACCCCTTGCAAATTAATTAATTACTCAAGTTAATTAATTAGGTTTAATTACATGCAATGACGTGGTAGCACAAACAAATCACCAACTAATGGGGAAACCACCAAGGCAAAAAGCCCACTAGATAATTTTAAGGTCACCACTCTCAAGAATCCACTAATCAATAATCAAGTGATTACAAGTAAAATGAATCTTACCAACTACCCCTGGTCTATCCCAAATTACCAAACTACAATTAAATCTTCAGTCCAATACCTAATTGGACTTGATCTTATAGTGGCACTCTTTCCATTTAATGTACGAATTCTAGTATGTGACTAACTAATGATGCACGGATCCTAGTACGTGACTAACTCCAGCAACTTGAAGGAGGTTTTTGGCTACAAAGTTCTTCATTTCATGCACAATGAACATCAGGAAGATCCTTGGTTACAAAACCCTTTGGCGTGAAAACACAGTAGCTTCTTTCAGAGAGAACAAGGCATTAGATCACTAAATGCAGGTGTGACAACCTTTAAAATAAGCCTTATATATGTCTAGGATTGTGAGGAAAGAAACCCAACACATACACATCAGCTTGGGCTGAAAATCAGATCTGGAAATTCTGATTCCGTAAGTCTCAACAAAAACAGCTTCTGTCGAGTTTCAACATTAAATCTTGATAGAAAGGAGGTCGAGACTTCTGTCGAGCTTTAGTGAACAACCCTTTCTTCACTTGTTTCTTGGTCAGATCTTCATGGCTTTAACACTTGACTTAAACTCTTATTTCTTGAATAACTAAACTCATTCTAGATCTACCTAATTACAAGTAAAATGCATTTTATCAAAGGATTAGTCAATTACATAAAATATATCCTTAACAATCTCCTCCTTTAGCAATCCAAGACAAAACCACAACAAAACAAATAATCATGAGAGAAGTCTTAAATCACTAAACTCATAACCACTTGTTATATTACAAAATAAATCTATCCCTACTACAAACTCTTGTAAAACTTTGCAAGAAGATACTTCATGGCAAGATAAACTTTCACAACCTGTCTTTCTAAAACACTTAAACAAAACTCACCAAGTCATCATGTGTGAAACAGAAATAAAGATTGCATACATAAAGAAACATGCGTATAATGATAGCGAAGAAACAACACATATAAAGGTAGGTGAAGAGAAACATACATCATCATCATATATGAAAATAAGTAAAATGTATGTAAATATAATGGTCACAAAACCAAGGTACAGAAGGCTTACGTAATAAAAGAAGAAAATACATAAAGTCCTCACTACATCCCTCAGAAAGATATACACACTCCCCCTTACAAAAATGTCCTATAATAACTCTTCCCCTAAGTACAAGACTACTCTCAAAACCTAAACTACTCTCCCTTTTTGTCATGAATGACAAAGGGTAAGTCACTGAGAGGTTGTCATCTCGTCATCACCAGAAGAGCTAGCACAAGCCTTATCATCCTCAACATCATTATCATCCTCCTCAAAAGGAGAAGCTTCAAGACGCTCTAGAGAAGGATAGGGAGCAAAACCAGCCATACCAGCCTACCGGCAAGCAATGTGACCCACTCAGGTGTTCATCTGACACATCTCATTAGTGAGATAGTCTAGATGACCACCAAAGTCAGCTTGCATCCTCTAAAGCTACTCCATGATGGCCTCGAGGGTCACACCACCAACTACGGAGGTAGAAAAGGCTGAAGAAGACGGAGCCAAAGATGGTGGAGCTACAAGAGCCGCAGGATCGGTCGTCTCAATGCATGGCTGCTTCGATTGAAGCTGAGCCTCACTCCCCTGGACAGAACTAGAACTGATGGCACCCATGACAGTGAAGAGAGGAGAGAGAGGAATGGAAATGGAGAAGTGTTGAAGGATCCGCGTGATAGCCGAAAGAAAGATGAGCTTATCACGTGTAGCAGTATCTTGATAGACATCAATAATAGATGTGATGAAGTGAGAGGAAAAATCAATGGTAAGATCCTCCATCAAAGAAAGAAGAAAACGAGCACGTGGCTTAGTGATGGAGTTATAGTGAGACAATGGTGTGAAAGTGAATGTCATCACCATTTTAAGGAATCTCGGGCCTTTAGCAAAACCCGAGGATGGAGTGTTTAGCTTACCACCCCATATGGAAGGAGTCCCACAAAAATGGGAGATGAGTTCATCTCTAGACACGATCCAAAGACGATCACAACCAGGGTAGTTAGGATGCAGTATCCTAGGGACTCGTAGATCTGTTGAGATTCTATCGAGAAGGCAGAGAGCACAGGAAAATTCCTCGATGGATTGAAGATCTGTAGAGGCTTCTATCGAGACTGAAGGAAGAAAACTCAATAGAAATGGAAACTGTCAAGGATCTGTCGAGAAGTTGTCAAGCTTGAAGAAAATGAGTTTTTCAAGGAGAGAGGAAAAAAAAAGGCAGAAAAACGCAACAAGCAAGCAGCTCAACCAAAAATCCACTCAACATGTTAAGCTCTCAAAACATCTCTCAGCATAAATGCAAAGCATACGTATATCCAAAACACACACACATACTAAACAATTCTAACCTATTTTATATTTTAAAAACAAGTTAAGATAATTTAGTGAGCATTTATCAATACATGTATTCTTTGTGATGACCGAATCACATTGTGCCTACACATGTATCAAGAGTAGCAAAGAATTTTGCGTGTTGTGTGTGAAACATAGCAAGAGTGCGTAAGTATCTCATACTATTAATATTTGAGATATGAGAAGATCAAAAACATTCACACATAATCATAACTGTTTGATGGGGACTATCACCTTTGAGTTACATCCTATAACTCTTACATCTCCTAGAAACACACTTGCAACCATTTTAAAAGCATTTTGTTTCTTTTTGCTTTTATTTTTTCTTTACATATTTTTCTTTTAAGCATAGCATGCATGGGCATATAAGGGAGAGAAGAAAAACCCATTTATGTAAGCTAAAACATCCCAGTTTTGCTGTGCCTAAGCACACAGAAGTTATTCATGATTGGCGGGTTTTAATAGTGAGATGGTTATTTATGCCTTTCTATTAGGATTTTATAGTCCTTCCCGTCAAAAAGACTAATATAAGCATGAGATATAAGAGATCATCTTAATTGTACTCATTACAAACACAAGCCACAAAGTTCACTTGCTTAGTTGTGCATTGAGATGCTCATCTAAGCTACAAGAGATATAAAGTTTAGAAAATTTTGTTTCAATGGCGACCCAAGGTACACAAGTACCAACATACACAGCACACACTATTTTTGTATTTTTTTTTTATTTTTCAATTTTTTTAAAATTTTAATGAAAAACGAATAAAGCAAAACTGAAAACAACCAAAACAAAAACATGAAAGAAAACATAGAAAGCATAAAACTAGTCTGACTCAAAAGCTTAAAAACAAACAAACAGGATATGCAAGAACAAAAGAGAGAGGAAGTGACTTAATCACTTGGAGCCTTTTTCCTTCCACACTTGGGAATTGGAGGAAGGATCTTTCCTTTTTGTGAACCTTTGATCCTGAGGTAAGGGGGAAGAATTGAATCCATTAAGGTTCGAAAGAAACACAATGACCTTAAGAAGATCTCCCAGAGGAGCAAGAGAGGATGGAAACTGATTCTGGTTTCTAGATGAGAGCATACTATCGCTTTCTTGAGTGGTTAACCATTTATAGCAATTTGGATGAGTCTACCTTGAAACTCCTCAATGATGACAGAAATGTGGCTTCTTTTGTTAAGACTTCTTATTATTGTCTTTCTTAGTCTTAGGGTTTTTTCATTTCAACCTTAGGGGGTGCTCCTAGAATAGATTTGTCATTTGTCTAATCCTTTGACAAATCACACTTTACTTATATTTGGGTAGATTTAAGATATATTTAATACTTCAAAGAACATGTTGTTCAAGTCTAGTATTAAAGCCATGAAGACTGGACCAAGAAACAAGTGAAGAAAAGCTATTCACTAAAACTGGACAGATAGCTTGACACCTGCGAACAAATAGCTCGACACTTGCTCGACAGATAGCTATCTATCAAGGTTTAATGAGGCTTGACAGATACTATCTATCGAGGTATCTATTGAAGTTACGGAAATCAGAATTTTCAGATCTGATTTTCGGCCCATGCTTTTGTATTTGCGGAGGGTTTCTTTTCTCATAACCCTAGACATATATAAAGCTTATTTTAGAGGCCCTCACATAAGAGAATACAAGGAGAACATATGTAAAAGGTGACCAAAGCCTTATTTTCTCTGAAAGAAGCTACTGCGTCTTTGCGCCTTAAGGTTTTGTAACCAAGTGCTTCTTGATCTTCATTGTTAATGAAGTGAAGAACTTTGCAGTCAACATTCTTCTTCCTCAAGTTGGTGAGTGAGTCACATACTAGGATTCGTGCATCAAAGGGTGGCGTTCATATATTGAAGAGTTTAGAGGTTCTGAAGTAGTAGAAGGTTTTCGCTATGAGTTCATCTACGGGGATTGTAAAGTCTAGGGACAAAGGTTTTGTACTAGATCCGAAACTTCTCTTTACTATAGTGGATTGCTTTTCGGGAAGATTTCTCCCCAGGTTTTTTATTGTGAAACTAGTTAGTTTCATTGGTTTTCCTAGGTCATCGTATCTTGTCTTATTTACTTTTCTGCAGCATATGATTTTGACATGATATTGATGTTTTTTTATTTTAACAAGTTTATTCATAATAAATCTAATTAACAACTTGGGTTTAAAACTTGTTAATTTTATCAATCAGGGTACACTCTGATTGGATTAATATCCTGAGTGCGATCCTTGACTCCTGTTGTTATGGAAACTCTTGGTGAGTTATTAAAAATTTTGAATTTTTAACTCAATTTCAGGGGAATTCTAATTCCCCTATGTCCTTTAGTAGTCATACTAGGACACGTGTCTTTTCATCTTCACGGCCAAAGACTCATGTTGTGTGGGCGAGAAAGGAGCCTAAAACTTAATTGTCTTTTCTGTTGTCCTCTGCTTTAATTCTTTCTCTCTAAAGTAGGAATCTCTTTGCTTGATTTCTTATACGCTTTTGGAATCATGCTTTCATGCATCTGCACCTTTCTATCATACCTTCATGCATATGCATCTTTCTTTCGTGCTTTTATGTTGTTTAACTGTTTTTTTTTTTTTTTTGGTTGTTTAGTTTTTATTTTGTTTGTATTCAAAATAATAAAAAATTTAGAAAAATACAAAAACAATGTGTGTGTATGTGTACATTGGTTCTTGTGAACCTTATAATGGCCATTGAAACAAAGTTATCTAAATTTTGTATCTCTTGTAGCTTAGATGAGCATCCTTATGCACAACTAAGCAAGTGAGCTTTGTCGCTCTCTATTTGTGATGAGTAAGATTAAGTAATCTTTTGTAATTAAAACTCATATCACTCTTTTTGACGGGAGAGGCTAGAAAATCCTAAGAGAAATGCATAAATAACCATCTTACCACTATTGCTCGCCAATCATGACAATGGCATCTGTATGCTTTGGCATAGCAAAAGTGCAATGTCAAAAAGCTTAACATAATTGAGTATTTCTTTTCTCTCTTTTATATACCCATGCATGATTTGCTTAATAAAACAAAATATACAAAGAAATAAAAGCAAAAAGAACAAAATGCTTTAAACATGATTGCAAACGTGTTTTCTAAGAGATGTGGGAGTTATAGGATGTACCTTAAAGGTGATAGTCCCCATCAAAGAGTTATGATTGTGTGTGAGTTAAAGTGATTTTCTCATATCTAAAATCATCATAACATTGAGACACTTACGTAATCTTGCAATATTTTTCACACATAACACACAATATTATTTGCTATTCTTGATACATGTGTAGATACAATGTGATTTGGCCATCACAAGGGGTTTATATGTGTTGATGTATGCTCACTAAACTGTCTTTACTTGTTTTTGAAATATAAAATTGGTTAGACGTGTTTAGTGTGTGTTGAGAGATGATTTTGAGAGTTCAAAATGGTGTTTGGATCATTGGTGGAGCCACATGTGTAATTGCATTCATATCTGTGTTTTTCCCTTCTTGAAAAATTTTTTTTAAGCAATCTCGACACCTCCTTAACACCTCTCGATACCTCTCGATCATCACTGTCATTGGACTCAATTTCAGCTTTAATGTCACTCAAGGTTGGAGCAAGTGCCTTGCTTTTTCCTGTAACCTTGAGATATGTTGGGCATTCCTATTTCATATGCCCAAAACCATGAAAGCCAAAACACTTAGGACCAAAAGGAACGGTGTATTGACCACCATCTTTAGGGTCTTTCTTCCCTTTGTTCTAACCTTTGGACTAAGATGTATTTCCTTGGCATCGGTCCTTATCTAATCCTTTCACATTGGCATTCTTGATGAACTTCTTGAATTGCCTAGTGATGTAGGATTTCATCTTTGAATCCTTGTCTTCAGAGGATTCATCCTTCTCATTACTTTTGGCCTTCAGTGCCACATTCTTTCCTCTGCTTACTTTCCCGAGTCTTGTCAACCCTAGTTCATAGGTCTGCAAGTTTCCAATCAACTCTGTCAAAAGGAATAGAGTCAATGGCAGTGATCTTGGCATGGAATCTTTTAGGCAGAGACCTTAACACCTTCCTTTCGACCTTGGGTTTGGGAATAGTATCGGGAATAGTTTCCCCAATATTAAAGGCTGAGTTGACTATGTCCTTGAGTCCTCCATCTTGATCTCCTCAAAGCTTGTAGTAAGCCTTTGAAACTTGGAGTCTTTAACGGCCTTAGTTCCTTCATAGGTCGTCTAGAGAATGGTCCATGCTTCTTTTGCAGTTTCAGTCGAGGAAATTTTCGTAAACTCCTCATTTGTGACCGCATTGAAAATGGCATTCAATGCTTTGCTGTTGAAGTTTTCCTCTTTGATCTTTGCATCATCCCAATCAGGCGACGCTTCCTTTGGCTTAGTCCAACCAATCTCCACAGCTTGCCACACTTTCTCATCTAAAGACTGCAAGAAAGCTCTCATGCGTACTTTCTAGTATGCATAGTTAGTGCCATCAAATAAATGTGGAATAATTAGTGACTGTCCTTTATCCGTGATAATAACGTCACTTAGAACAACTCAAGTCCCCAATATAGTGCTAGAGATGATGGTTGGGATAGAATTCTTGGTGGACAAGTTCCATAGGTGAAGACTAGGCTTTTCTATCTGAATATGTTAGGGTTTCTACCTCTACAACATTTTGAAAAGTTGTGCATCTTACCTTAATTTAGGCTTTCCAATTAGGGTTACAAAAACCAACTAATACATTCAACTTAAATAAAATATGTAAAGTTGTGATTTACAACTATGTTTTATGTTGGCTTTATTCCTTGACAAAAAGTTTTGTATTTGCTTTAATTTTGTTCATTGTATTTTGTAGGATTTTATTGTATTGGGTTTAATATTAAGTTGGTGAAGAATCGAGTATAAAATAAAGAATTAGTGGATTTCGTGAGTGTTTCAATAGAAGTTAACCTGCGAAAAAGCCACGTGAGAAGTAAGTGTTGGAAGCTAAAAAGTCATGCTAGCCTAGAGGATTTTGCGAATGTCTCGCGGGTAAGGCCTTCTCGTGAGATACCCGTGAAATCTCTGCCTAGAAGATTTTTAAGTATGACTTTCTTACCCTTCACCCATATATATATATATACCCTCATTACCAATATGTAAGGAAGACCATTCAGAGAGAAAAACCCTAGATAGGTTTTCTAGTGAGAAATCATCCTTAGTGAGAAATTGTTCTAGCCTTTTCTCCTTCCCTCTCCCATTGTCATACCTTGAGAGGAGATTTATACCCAAACACAACCCACACCTTTTGAAAGTGTAGTGAGTGTTTTGGAGTTTGGGAAGTTTTGGAGATTTACCAAAAGAAGCCGGTGAGGCTTGGTAGATGCAATCGCATATTGCGGGATCCGGAAAGCTAAACAAGATACAGGTCTGAGAAGCCATGTAGGAGTAGGAGCTTGGAGGGCTTAGGTACATTGGGTAGATTAGGCTTGGAGGGTCTCTTGCTATTCTTGTATCCCAACTTATTGTCTAATAGATTGATTTTCCGCTTGGAGGGCGGCGGAGAGGTTTTTTGCCTAGTTCTTTGGTTTCCTCTTTGATAACACATCGCCTTGTTATCTTGTGTTTGCATCTCTCTTCCCTTACTCTTATGCTTTATATTTATTGTTTGTTGTTCATGTTTATGCACTAGAGTAGTTATCGGTTTATTCCGCTTCATTTACTCTTGTTCCGCACTTAGATAAGTTAGAGTAAAAGCAATCTAGCCGTAATCTTTTAATTTGGCGTCTAAACAAGCTCTTGTGTTTTAACACAAATCTGAGTGTTCAAAATATTTTGGTAGAATAACAAAATTCGCGAATCTAGATTAGTCAAGTGGTATTGAGCTTACTGTCAAGCTTAAATGATGCTCGATTGATTGAGACATTGTTGAGGTCCAAAATATCACAAGCATTGCGTCAAGGCCTAAAACATTACAAAATTAAAGTTTAGAACCCATTTAGGCCTTCAAAGAAAGGACAAGGCCCAAATCCGCCAATCAAGGTCCACTTAAGATAAGTAGGAGGGGGTCCAAACCCATGAATGGGCAGACTTTGGGCCTTAGAAAATAAAGGAAAAGGAAAAAGGAAGCTCAACCTAGCCCTTGTGAGGAAATTTGCTGGAGAGCCTAGAAAGGGATTGGACCAGGATGTCTTGGGACTCCCAGAAGCCTAGGATCCTTAAGATATGCAGAATGAAATCAGCTGGGATTGGGATAGCTCAAGGAAGCATGCTTATGGACACAAAGAACGAAGATGGATATGTCCCATCAACCGCCCATTGTTTAGAAAAAGGCTGATAGCTTAGGAATCAGCATTTCAAAAAAATAAGCCTGGTACCTCGAGGAATGCAGGAAGGTGGACCATGAAGGAAGGTGGTTAGGTATCTTTTAGCTTGACAAAGAGGAATCAGCCCATTTGGAGAAAATGACAAATGGTGAAGCAGCCAAAAGGTGGGTCTAAAAAGTAGCATTTAGAAGTCTCAAAAAAAGGAGATTGAAAGTCAGCTCTTAGGACCTCCCAAAAAAGGAAGGTCAGTTGGGGACTTTGGGGGGAGAAACCTCAAAAGGAGAAAATAATGAGAAAATAAAGAAGGGACAAGCCACCAATGTTGCTCATTGGTTTTGGAACCCAGAGTTGCAAATAGAGGGAATCAGTGGTACATCCAAAACCCTAGAAAGACACTATAAAAGGGGATGGAGCCAACAACAAAAACCATTCAGCAATAGTGAATAAAAACAAAAAGATCCCTTGAAAAACTCCTTTAGAATTCAACAAAGGAGAAAAAAGGGAAAACACTATGAGGGATCCTGAGATAGGCACTAGGGGATGCACTTGGATTCAAAGGGATTCTGTTGTGAAAATTTTAAAATACTCACAAGTGTACAAACTGTACCGAAGTATAGTTTGACAAGAACGAGGTTGAACCCATAGAGATTTGAATGAATGTAGGAAAATTAATCAAATCTTAACCAAATTAGTCCTAATCTAGTTTAATAAAAATTGGTTGTTTTGTAATTAATAAACTAAGCAAATAGTTAAACTAAGCAAAAGATATAAAGCAATAAAAAGATGTAAACAATCAAGGGAAAGAAATTAAAGTTTTGGAATTCGTCTTGTAAGTCATATCAGCATATATTTATGATCATTAATTTTTTCTAACTACTACATGATAATCTAGAAATCAATCTTGCTATCATGGAAAATATTCTCATTAAAATCCTTATTTTAAAAATTGAAAAGCATGTTCTGCGCTTCTTTAGTAAAAAATCAAATCATCAATTGTATCTATAGCCAAACAAATCACAAGATATATCCAATTCTAAAAATCAAATCATACATTGTATCCATTGACAGATAAATCACAAGTGATATCCAATTTTAAAATCAAGAATTAATAAACCAATCATTCAAATAATTAAGACAAAAATTAAATCAAGAGAAAAACATGATTGAACTCATATCTAGAATCTCATCTTAGTCAATTGATATGAAGCAAAAACAATTTAAATCATTAAAGAACAACTATTGTGGAAAAAATCAAATCACATAAATATTACTAATAATCCTTAATAAGGTTTCATCCTCAACCGTAATTATAAATTTAGATACTCATAGTAATTAAAATAAAACACAAGAATAAAATACTAAACATTAAACTAAACAAATAAAATAAAACTAACTGTCATGGAAGAAAACCAAAGAAGTAGTCGCACTCTTTATGTTCAGCCCCCAGCCCTAGCACTAACCTCCTTGAATTTTTCCTTAAAGAGCCTTTAAATAGGTCAAGAAATCCTATTACAAGTTAAATTCCCGTTTTGGGAAAATTCCAGATTTTTAGGTTTCATTTAACCGGTGATTTGGGCACATTTAATGTCAGAATTAGGACTTTTGATAAACTACAAAGTTATATCCCTTTAAGTTAAATTTCTAGCCCAACTTGAATCATCTCGATTGGATATATGAGCCGAAAGTTATGCCAAAAATACTAACTGATGTGCAGGCTGGAATCCTAATCCGAATTGAACTTGGATTTGATGCAAATTTCCTTTGATTCCCTGCTCCAATTGGACTTAAATTTAATTGAGTTGGTCTTCTTTAACTTCATCATGGCCTTTGTAAAAGTAAAGTCCATTGGCTTTCTTCTTTGCATAAATCCACTTATTTAATTCCATTCTTCTACAAAAGATAAATTCACGCAATAAGATTCAATTAAGCACAAAATTGATTATTCACCATTATTCCAAAACCAAATATAAAATGAATGAATTACCTCAAAATAAGTATGATAATGCTGTCTAACAATGATATAAATATGCAAAATTAAGCTATTATCAATGCACATCATATTCAAATCTCACAAGTCTTAGAAGCTTAGAAAGAGCTATCTAAGTCTTTGACTTTTGAACTTATGTGGACCTTGTGACATATCCCAGGGGAGAAAGGACTCAATGTACTAAAACTTAAGTAAGAATGAAACATTATTTATCATTCTGAGGATCCTTGATGTCTTATTTACCTTTTTACTATTCCTTTACTGTTCCTTATTGTACAATACGTATATATTTTGTATGTATGGATGTGTGTGTGTTGTAAGACCCATGTTTTTGTGTGAAAATTGGTTCATAATCAACCCAACACAACTACGGTGAACCAAGCCTAGTCCACCAAATAACAAATATCAGGCCTAGGATCCTTGTTTCTATTAGGGTTTGGGTAAGGCAACTCCACTAGGGACTGGGCAAAGAAGAGGGAAGAAGTAGTCCCTTCACAAAACATGGCTCCAAAACCAAGGAATAGCAAGGGTACCAACGTGCCACCGACGACATTAGAACCCGTGGGAGAAAATGAAGGGGCTTCTAGGCAAAGGAATGAGGTGCCCTTGGTAGAACATGAAATTGTCTCAGGGCAGAGGTGTGAGATGCGAGGACCAGTCCCTATGGTCCAAATGGAAAAAATGGTGAAGGACCTCCAACAGGAGATTTGTCTCCTCAAAGAAGGAAGAACTCGAGAGATCCGAGACAATGCCCCTTCACTGCTCAACTAGGAAAGAGTCTAGCCAGAAGGAAGGTCAACAGTAGAAGGGGGAGCCAATCCCTAATATCTCACTTTAGCATACGTGAATGCCTTTCTTGAACAAGAAAGGGAGAAGCTATCGAGGATCCCCAAGTAATTCTTCCGGGATCCCTCAAAGGATATGAACCCCCGAAATTCCACCCATTTGGTAGGAGGAATGGAAGTGTTGTAAAGCACAGGAGCAGATTCATTCACACTATACATCCCTGTGCAGGGGACAAGGAACCAAGTATAAGGGAATTCGCTAAGTCCCTAGTGGACAGAGCATATACTTGGTACACCACCTTAAGGCCTGGGTCCATCAAGACCTAGGATGAGATGATGGAGAGATTCTATGCAAAGTACTACCTTGGTAAAGATAAGGTCACTTTCCAGAACCTTCAGATGGTGAAGCAAAGGCCTGGGGAGGATCCCCTCCAGTTTATTAAGAGATTCAAAGATGTCTCTTTAGACTGTTATAAAGACTATGAAGAGAAGGAGGTCGTGGACAACTGTATATCCAGAGAACTTAATCTAGAGAACTTAGGCATAACTCAGTTTGCCGACCTGTTGCAAAGAACCAGAAGGACAACGTTAATCATAAAAACAAAAAAAGGTACCAGTTTCCCATGCCATGACAGATTCAGTGGGAGAAAAGAGGAAGAGACCTGAAGGGGAAGTGACCGTGGAGCCACCTATGATCTCGTGCACTGTGGAGGAGCTGAACCATGTCTAAGACAAATGGATTGGGGATGGGATCGTCAGACCATTCACCATATCCAAACCACCCATTGAAGAAGAAAGGAAAAACCCCCTGCTTTGCAGAATTCAAAACTATGTCAAACATTCCACCAAGGATTGTTGGACTCTCCAAAGGCTTCTTCACAAGAAACTCAAGGAGGAGACCCTGGAGCTTACCCAACAGGAACCAGATGTACAAAGAATCCTTTGTCCAATCACAAATGAAAGGGGATGGTAGCTGTGGTAATTCATGGGAACCTGGCTGATGTAGAGGTAGAGGAGTCAGAAGGATCCTTCCATCCAAACACAGTTAGGACCCTCTAGAAGAACCCCAAGTTCATGTCACTATTCAACCAACTGGGATTTAGACCAAAAGCAAGGAAGATTGCAACAGAGTCCCTCATGAGCATAGCAGTAAACTTAGGGGTGGAGTGTTTCACAGCAGAATCTCATGCTAGTCGGGCTTTCTTGGAAACAACTAACACAATAACTTTCTTAGATGAAGATATAGAGGTTGAGTATCTAGATCATTGCAAACCCCTTTAGTTGATAACTACCATAAATGGTGTTCAAATAAGGATAGAAACAGGGGCTTCACTTAACCTCGTTGCGTTAAGTACCTTGGAGGTCGTTGGCATGGTTGGCAAGAGGATCTTAGGGGCTCTTGTGGAGATAACAGGATTTGGGGGAGGTGTAGAGTCTACTAAAGGGTATGTGCAATTGGCTGTAAGGGTAGGCCCAGTAGTAACTCTGATTCGGTTTCATGTGATCAACTCGAAAGTCTCTTACATAATTTGTTAGGGAGACCCTGCCTCCATAAGCACCGCCTCATTCCCTTGACGTACCACTAGTGTGTCAAAGGGAGACTAAATGGGAGACCTATAAGGATCCTTGCCAATCTGAATCCCTTCAGCCAAGGAGAAGTGAACTTCATAGAGACAATGTTTTATGACAAGTTAGCACCAGATGATAAGTGTCCCACACTAGGGACCTTAGTCACACCTATTTTGGAAGAAGAAGAAGAAGGGGGTACCTGCGACCTAAGGGATCTCTTGGACAAAAAAAAAAGGCAAAAGGAGGAAACCAGCTCCTCAGGATCCTGGGAATGTGTGGTAGTCCGAGAACTCGGGGCAGGTTGATATATCACTTATGAAGGTGCGTGACACCTAAATGCACTTTGCAGGAGGGTCTCGGACCACCAGACTGCATGATGGCTCAAGAAGAGATCCTGGAGGATCTAGAGAAAGAAGCATAGATTCAACCCAAATAAGAGTTGGAAGAAGTAAACCTGGGGATTGATTTAGGATCCCTGAAGCCTATCTTTATCAGCAGCCAGCTATTAGCAAAGGAAAGAGAGCCGTTAATGAAACTAATAAAGAAATATGTGGATATATTTGCATGGACATATGATGAGATGCCTGGCCTAGATCTCGGGCTGGTGGTCCACCCTTTCAATGTAGATCCGCGAACTAAGCCAGTAATCCAACCAGCCAGGATCTTCCATACTGAGATAAAGGATCAAATCACTCAAGAAGTTAATAAGTTGCTAGTAGTAGGGTTGATCAAGACTATCGAACATCCTAAATGGCTCTCCAATATAGTTCCCGTGAAGAAAAAGAATGGCCAAATCCGATGTTGCGTGGATTTTTGCAATCTAAACAAAGCATGTCCAAAGGATGAATTTCCATTACCCAACAGTGATCTCCTCGTAGACTCGGTTGTAGGAAGTTCTATGTTCTCATTTATGGATGGGTATAACGGATATAATTAGATTCGTATGGCTGCCAAAGATGTAGAAAAGACAATATTCAAGACCCCAATTGGAAATTTCTATTACATCGTGATGCCTTTTGGCCTTAAAAACATGGGAGCCACGTACCAGCGTACCATGACAACCATCTTCCATGACATGATGCATAAGTAAATGGAAGATTATGTGGATGATATTGTGGTGAAGTCAAAAACCAAGGCAGGACACCTCCAAGTACTTGAACGAGTCTTTGAGACATGCAGGACGTACAAGCTGCACATGAACCCCGTGAAGTGTGCCTTCAAGGTATCTGCTAGGAAGTTCCTTGGATTCCTGGTACACCATAGAGGCATAAATGTGGATCCGGCCAAGGCCACTGCTATTGCGACCATGAAGAGGCCTACAGCAGTCAGAGAGCTTAAAAGCTTCTTAGGAAGGGTCTCTTACATTAGAAGGTTTGTGCCAAGACTAGCCTCGGTCACAAGTAGGCTATCCAAACTGTTAAAAAAGGGAGCTGAGTTCACCTAGGGAGCTGAACAGCAAGAAGCCTTCCAAAGGATCCAGCAAATCATGAACCATTTGCCCACCCTACAAGCACCAGTATGTGGGCGGCCTCTGTTGCTATATTTAGCATCTAACTCTCAAGCTATCGGGGCATTACTAGCTCAAGAGGATGATGAAGGAAATGAACAGCCTATTTATTATATGAGCAAGGCCTTGAAAGATACCGAAACTAGGTATCCCAAGATAGAAAGAGCATGCCTAGTGGTTACTTACGCGTCCTAAAGATTGAAACATTACTTTTCAGCCGACCAAATCCTCCTAGTAACTAAGTCTCATCCTATAAAGGAGCTCCTTCATCAACCCTTATTGACTGGAAGGGTAGCACAGTGGTTAGTATTGCTCTCCCAATATGACATTGGCCTAAGGACCCCTAAGGCCATTAAAAGCCAAACCATAGCAAATCTGCTACCAGGGAGGAAATGGATCATGAGATTCGATGGATAACCAACAGCAACCTCAAATGGCATAGGGGTCATATTGAGCTGCAAAGGCGGGGACACTGTGCCATTATCCTTCAAACTTAAGTTTCCATGCTCAAATAATGTTGCTAAGTATGAGGCATACTTGGCTGGGTTGGCCATAGCACTTAGTATGGGGATCAAGCACATGAGGGTATTAGGAGACTCCAATCTTGTGGTCTTCCAAGTCAAAGGAGACTTTTCATTGAGGGAACAGAGCTTGGTATCCTATCAAACTTGGGCACATAAGGTAGAGGAAAATTTCAGACCTTTAGTGTGGAGTACGCTTAAAGAAGTGAAAACTGGTTTGCTAATGTACTGGCCACCCTGGGATCCTAGATACATTATAAGGAAGAAAACAACTTGATAAAGGTAAGCAAGCAGTAGAATTACATCATAGAGACCCTTAAAAGATGTTTCTGGAGGAACTAGTTTAATAAGATTGGCAGAGTGAGATAAAGAGAGAAGTAGGAAAGCTAGAGCGTGGGGGAAGTATTAAAGAATTGAAAGATTACACCTTGATAGAAGGGGAGCTATACAGAAGGCTACTTGGAGGGAACCTATCTAGATGTATTAGTGAGAAAGAAGGAAAAATGAAGCTAGAGGAACTACATAGCTAGACTTGTGGGGTCGTAGAAAGAGTCAACCTGTACAGGAGGATACAATGTATTGGGTACTATTGGCCCAACATGAACAAAGAAGCTGCAACTGTACAAAAGAAGTGTCAAAATTTCCAGCTCTCGGTGGACAAAGAAGAAAGCTATGCTGTATTTGTTGCAAAAGATTGGAGGACCCCATTTACAAGATACCTGACTCGGGGGATCCTACCAGCTAACAAGGAGCTGGCTCACCAGCTCAAGAAGCTAGTTGTTCGGTATTTCTTGCTGAATGGGATCTTGTTCAAAAAAAGGTATAACAGGGATCCCTTGAGATGCCTGGGGCCTAAGGAAGGCAAGGAAGTAGCAAAGGAAGTAGCAAAGGAAGTTCACTCGGGGGAATGCGGGAGTCACCCGGGGAAGAGAAGGCTCTATAAGTAACTATTGCAATTGGGATATTATTGGCCCACCATGAAGAAAGACTTCGAGCTAGTTAAGGTGTGCCATGCATGCCAAGTACTAGGGGATGTAATACATACTCAATCAAACATGCTACAAGATATGACTACCCCTTTACCTTTCCATACTTGGGTGCTTAACCTCATAGGGCCCATAAATCCACCTTCCAACGGCCACATATGGATCTTAGCAGCCATCGAACACTTTACAAAATGGGTAGAGGCCATCCCTTTAAAGAAGGCCACTAGAGCAAGAGTTTCAAACTTTATTCGTGAGCATATCATCACACAGTTTAGGATCCCTAAGAGACTGATCAATGATAGCAGTACCCCGTTTGTGAACAAGGAAGTAAGGAGCGTGGTGGAAGCGTACCACATTAAACACAAGAGGTCTACGCCATATTACCCACAGGGAAATGGTCAAGCTAAGGCTACTAACAGGGTGATACTTAAAATCTTGAAGAAAATGAAGCATGAGTACGGGGGAAAATGGAGTTCCCACCTAACAAATGTACTCTGAAGACAGCTACGGAATTTTCACCAATCTTCCTTGTTTATGGGATAGAGGTCATCAGCCTAGTAGAGCCAACTATCCCCACACTGAGGGTGGTACTTGAGGAGATCTAAAGAGATACGGATGACACACAAGCCAAAGGAAGGCTAGTAAACCTAGAAGGATTAGAAGAAAAACGAGAAGTGGCAAGGAGGAGAAGTCAGTGGTACCAACAGAAAATGGCCAAGGCATATGGGCAGGCAGTATACCTAAGGATCTTTGTAGAGGGGCAGTTGGTATTAAGAGTAACAGAACACATAAGGAAGAATATCCCAAGACCCTCTAAGTTTTCTCTAAAGTAGGAAGGACCCTACATTCTCAAAGAAGTCCACAATTGCAGGTATTATTACCTTGCAAAGGAGGATGGGACCTCCTTATAGCAGATCCCATAAATGAAAAATGGCTAAAGCAGTACTATGCGTGAAGACTCTGGGTACACCAGGGACCCCCTTTTTGTCACCCTTCATTCCACTAAATGTTTCATCACCCTCTATGTTATTGGGCCTTATCTTTTGTCATATGTTTGTTTTGCCAAGAACGTTATTTAGCAATTTATTCTTCACAATCCATGTTAAAAGGCCACTCTATGTTAGGACCACTTCTATCTTCTTTTTTTTTTTTTTCTTTTTCTTTTTTGGAGAAAAGACCACTTCTATCTTATGTCTTTAAGTTTCCATCTTATGTTTTTAAGTCATTATGGTGAATTTCAATGAAGTTTTCATACAAAAATTCGAGTAAACCGTGCAATTATACTTAGATAGTACTACATATAACATGGTATGAGTTTGGCCAAAATCCTGGTTGTGTACTTGGGCCAGCACTTGATTAAAAAAAAAAAAAAAAATCTTTTTCTAGTACATGGCCCTAGACCTGCACCAACATCAATCCAAGTACATGACCCAGAACCTAAGATGGAAAATAAGCCTCCTAAAGGTACTTGGCCCAGTACTTGTCACAAAAAGGCCCACCTAGTCCATGATCTAGGACTTGGATGAGGGTAAGTATCCAAAGTACCTAGCCCGAGAGTTGTGTAGGAGCACAATCACTATTGAACCTGGCCTAGGACCTGCCACAAATGTGAATCCCCAAGAACCATGGCCCAAGACTTAGAAAAAGAGAGAGAGAGAGAGAGAGAGAGAGAGAGAGAGAGAGAGAGAGAGGATAAGACAACACATGAAAAGGAAAAGAAGTACATACATCAAGAAGTTGCTAAGGTTAACATATCGAGAAAAAAAAACAACTTGGCAACGAAAAGTACCTAGAAAAAAAAAAGGAAAGTAACTTATACAGTCTAAGCTTCTTGAAAAAAAAAAAAAAAAAACGGAGCTAAGGTATGAAGCCAGCCAGCAAAGAGCCCTCTAGAGGAACTGCAAAAGTGGAGGAAATAGCTAGATATGAAAGAGTCTGCTGCTTCTTGATCTTTAAGTCTTGCAGCACCATGTGAGCATGGGCCAAAGCCTCCTTAGCAGTAATAATCTCAACATCAAGGTCACTAGAGGCCTTCCTTTGAAAAAGCGTATGAGCCAAAGACTGAAGTACTCTAACAAAAAAGACAGATCAAGTCTTGCCTCCATGAGATCTTGCACCACCCTCTCCACTCGAAAAGTCTCCCCTTAGACAAAGAATCAAAAGACGTACTTTTTAGGGAAACCAGCACAGCACAGAGGAGTTCCATTAGGATGTTCACCAAAAACGCACCTCCCCTAAACCCACTAGTGAAGTCCCCGTGGACTTTAAGCAATCCTTCTAGGAGTGGCAAGCCCTCAATAAGCACAAAGAATTGCAAGAAGCTGACAAAGTGTGGCCCAAAGCGATGAAAGTGACTTGCAAGGAAACTGTTGAATTCTAGGGAGTCAAAACGAGTCAAAAAGATAGGATGACCTGAGCGGAGATCTAAAATTGTCATCTCTAGGGCCTTCTCCATCGTTGTGTCTTTTTCCTCACAAAAAGAAAGACCCTTAGGCCTTGGGGTGGTCTAGGAGATCCTTGACTAAGCCTCAACAGTCTGGATAGTAGGGAGGGGTCCTTTGGCTTCCTTAGCAGTCACAAGCTTGGGTTCCTTAGTGCCCATACTAGTGTCTATAAAACAAATAAGGTCATAAAGTAGGAAAATGTACAAGGAAAGGGAAGAAGAGAAAAAAAAGGGGGGGAAGAGTAAAGAACAAGTACTAGTCTTCTATGCTAAAACTTCCTCTTGAATCTGAGTTACTACCTCCGCCATTGTGGGGGGGTTCGTCCTCCTCCCCTTCTGACTTCTCAAGGGATTCTGTGGAAGAACACAATGCACGTTGAAAGAAAAGTGAGGAAATTTTGGCAAAGTTGCTAAAGGAGGGGAGAGGCACAGAGGGCATGGTTGAAGCCAAAAAAAAAAAAAAAGACAACAACATGCACCTCTAAAGGCCTCTGTCTCAAAGGTGGGATCAACTTCAAGGGTAATTTTAGTACTGGTTTGGCCTAAAAAAAATAGGGGAAGCAAAGTCTTTTAAATGAAGGAGACAAGAAGGATGAATAACATGGATGCTAATGAAGGACAAGATAAGGCCTACCCATTCTTGTAGATGAGGTTGTTCCCCAAAAGACTCCTTAGCTACCCCAAGTTCAACAGTTTGCTCAGCCATCACAGTTTTAGCTAGGCTGGGAGTCTACCTAGACTTAGGATCTTGAGGGATGGGGGACTAAGTAGCTTCAAGATCTTGAGCAATTAGGGAAGTAGGAGCTAGCGCAGACTGGGCATCCTTGATTGCCTGTTTAGGCTCCCCAGCCACTTCACTACTAGAGAGCCCCTTCTCCACACCAGAAACAGTTGGGGGCTGAGTTGTTACCACTCCCTCCAACAAAGTACCACCAGTCACAAGAGGAGGCACCTCCACCTATAAAAGAAAGGAAAAGGAGGGACAGTTGGCAACCCCATAGCAGAAATGTACAAGCCCAAAGGAAGGGGGACAAGTGAAGAAAGAAGTAAGAAGGGATGAAAAGTGTCATACCACATCATCACCATAGGAAGGGCTTGATGCTCCCTTAGGGTCGGACTTGCATTTAGACTACAAAAAAACAGAAAAAAAGAAAAAAAACATAAACCACTCATCAATAAAAGAAAATAGAAAGGAAAAGATACAGCAAAAAAAACAAACCATGAAATAAGATAAGAAGACATCAAGTAAACTAAAGATGAGAAGATGAGAGAAGGAATAAGCCCTTGCCCTTCTCTTTCTCGCTCTACAGGTTCTTCAGCAGTATTTTGCTTATTACGGATACACCTAGAAGGTCCCTGGGGAGATCGAGAAATAATGGTAGGGAACTTCAAAGAACCTTGGGCTAGAGAAGTAACAGCTACAGAAGAAGTCCATTTAAAGGAACCCACAGGGATCTGAAGGATAGAAGACCCTACCTTAGTCTTCACTCTGATCTTTAGGATTAGAGGATGGCTGACCTCCTTTCCAATACCAGAAGGGTCCACCTCCCTAGGGTCCTCAGAAATAGTAAGCTGCTTGCGAGTTGAAGCAATCGTTCTCCTTTTTGTGTCTTGACCAGCCTCAATACCCTTAACACTTTCCTCAACTTCAGATTTTTTGCCGGTTACCTTCTTGATCTTCTTCTCCTTACCCTTAACAGGAGTTGCAGCACCAATTTCCTCAACCACCCATTTTTTAAGAGGCACACTGGAGGAAGATCCCACAATTGGGTCACAACTTGGCCAAGAAGCAGGGAAATCATTAGCTTAGGACACCCAGCCACCCTTAACAGTGAGCCACTCCACAAAACTAGTTCTGCTGCTTATTGCAGCAAATACAACACCAGCAGTAGGAAGAGTTAGACACTTGTTGTAAGAGGGAGCAGAGAAGAGATTAGGATCAGGGACCCTTCCAATTGTACCTGAATCAACAAAGTCTAAAAAGAAATTTTGAACCCTCCTCCAATAACCACTGAAGCCACTCGAAGCAAAGACTGCTCGTTCGAAATTTGGCACCACAAATTGGGGGCTCTTACGTGACCAGTAAGAAAAGACTTGAAGCCTTAGGAATGGATCTAGAGATGGAAGAGAAGACACCACCTCTTTAAACACCGGCGAATATCCTAATCAAAGCCAAACTGCTTAAGCACCCGATGTGCAGAATAATGAGTGTACATAGGGCCACTCATTGAAGGAACTGGAAGCCATAAAAGGCTGGTGCAAGCCAAGTACGCCAAGTTGCTCTCATCTCCTCGGCCTAGATCAAAAGTATGGCCTGGAGAGTTCAAGAAGGAGGACAAAACAGAATCCCAAGCAAACCCAGGGCTGAAATCTCAGGGGGAACGCCAATTCAAGTGCCTTTTCTGGTCAAACAGTTCTATAAGATTGACATTACCACCCTTCAAGATAGACCAACGAAAGATAACAGGGTGGCCATCAAAAGAGCTGCCACACAAGCCCTTGATCACATCTGGGGATCCTTGGAACTTATCCTTTGCCAAAGTAACAAAAGATCGATCCCACACAAACACTTGGAGGATGGCGCAGTGCAAAGATGATGTTATAGCATAATAGGAATTACCTTCAACTTCATCACCATGAAGCAGGTCTAATTGAGAATAAACATGGCATAAGAACATGGGAGCTAAAGGATACCTGATACCCTTGGCCAACTTGATAGCTAAAGGGAAGAATGTAGACTTGACCCTATAGCCAGGAAACTCGTTGAAAAGAAACTTACTGAGTGACAGTGCAAGGAACCCAGCTTGCTTGACAGTCTTAATTTTTTCCTAAGAAAGGGTCACTACCCATTTACCCATCCTGGCTGGCTTACCTCTGAAAGAAGCGATACACCCACCAAACATTCTCAAATAGTCGCTCCTCAACCTTGAGATCCTTATCAGAGAGCTAGATGTCGAAAGGATTCTCATCACCGAACACAGGAAGGAGGAAATTATTCACCACATCCTCTAGAGTAATGATGAGTTTGCCAATGGAAAAGAAAAATGTATGGAGAGAGGGAGACCAGTGGTGCACCAAATATCTTAGGCCTTTGGCATCCCTAAAGCCTTCTAGATTCCTGGAAATTACCATTGACTTCAGGATCCCGATACGCTCCAAGCAATTGGTAAACCCTTCATTAGATAGCTTCTCATCCACACAATTGGACCAACTAGTGAACTTCCCTAGAACAAAATCAAAGAAGATAGGAAGCGCCTCTCGAGATCCCTACCTGGAACTTGAGCAGAACTGGAAAACCTGGACTGACTAGAAAACACCCAGGAGTATGGGGAAGGAAGAGCATCACCATGAGTAACCTAAGGGAAGAACAAACTGGGAGTGTACTAGGGGTCTTGTAGGGGAGAGGCTAGGTGATCTGAGACTTCCTGCAGCTCGCCCTGCACTCACCTTGCCGAGGAACCTTACCTTTAGAGGGAGTGGGAGAATGATATTTCCTTTTTTGAGAAGAAGAAGAGGAAGCCATGAAAGAATAATGTAACAAAAGACCAAAAGAGTTAAGAGCTGAAGAAAAACGACGAAGGAGGAAGCAAAAGGGGAGGGATGTACTGGAAAGTATTTTGTTGAGAAAATGAAAAGATGCTTGAAGGTTGAGGTGACTGTAATAATGGCGTAAAGAAAAAGTTGAAGAAGATGAAACATAGAAAAACGTGCCAGTTGCCAAAATTCAATTTTATAGGAAAAGCTCATTGTCAGTTATTAATAGGAATTATAGGAAACGTAAAAAGAGAAGGAAGAAGTTTACCCAAACACTTAACTCCCAACTACCATGTTCCTTGAAAAGGGGGAGAGTTACAAAAGAAGTGGGATACATTGAATCAAAACGCCAGAGGAGAACGTGAAGGAGAAGGATCCTAGAATAAGAAGACAAGGGACCCCAAAGGTGATGGAAACACTAAGATAAGTAGGAGGGGGTCCAAACTCATGAATGGGCAAGCTTGGGCCTTAGAAAATAAAGGAAAAGGAAAAAGGAAGCTCAGCCTAGCCCTTGTGAGGAAATTTGCTAGGGATCCCAGAAAAGGATTGGACTAAGATGCCTTGGGACTCCCAAAAGCCAGGGATCCTCAAGATATGCAGAAAGAAATCAATTGGGATTGGGACAACTCAAGGGAGCATGCTTATGGACACAAATAACGAAGGTGGATATGTCCCATTAGCCGCCCATGGTTCAGAAAAAGGTTGATAGCTTAGGAATCTGCACTTCAAAACAAGAAGCATGGTACCTCGAGGAATGCAAGAAGGTTCAACCTGATAGAGAGGAATTTGCCCATTTAGAGAAAATGACAAAAGGTGAAGTAGCCAAAAGGTGGGTCTGAAAAGTGGCATCTAGAAGCCTTAGAAAAAGGAGATTGAAAGTTAGCTCTTAGGAACTCCCAAAAGAGGAAGGTCAGCTGGGGACTTTTGGAGGGGCAACCTCAAAAAGGGAAAATAATGAGAAAATAAGGAATGGACCAGCCATCATTGTTACTGACACAATATTGGTTCTGGTACCCAAGGCAGCAAATGGAGGGAATTAGTGGTACACCAAAAACCCTAGGAAAACACTATAAAAGAGGACGGAGCCAATAGCAAAAACTATTCAACAATAGTGAATCAGAGCAAAAAGATCATTTGAAAAACTTCTTTAGAATTCGAAAGAAGAGAAAAGAGGGAAAACATGATGAGGGATCCTGAGACAAACACTAGAGAATCCACTTGGATTCATAGGGATTCAAGCCTCACGTCTTAGAAGCCTAGAAAGAGCTATCTAATTTTGTGACTTTTGAACTTATTTGGACCTTGTGACATATCCCAGCGGACAAAGGACCTGATGTACTAAAACTTAAGGAATAATGAAACACTTTTTATCATATGGAGGATCCTTGACGTCTTATTTACCTTTTTACTATTCCTTTATTGTTCCTTACTGTACAATATGTATACATTTTGTATGTATGGATGTGTATATGTTGTAGGACCCATGTTTTTGTATGCAACTTGGTTCGTAATCAGCCTAAACATAACTGCAGTGAACCAAGCCCAATCCACCAAATAACGAATATCAAGCTCAGGATCCTTATTTCTATTTGGGCGTGGGTACTGTAAAGAAAAGAACCCACAGAAGTAGTCGAGCTTGCAGCCGATGCAGCAAATTCAACAATTTTTTTAGTAGTATTCATGTCTTCCACTTAATCTTTGATTAACAATACTATGGACTTGTACTGTAATACCTACCGAAAGCATTTGTTGGTTAGTGTTCGTCGTCGTATGTTGTGTGCACTATTCCTGATTGGTTCTTGGCTAAATAATATGAAAAGATCAAAACCCAATTTTGTTTGATGCAAGACTATATAAATATGTACTTCCCTTCAAGAGCGTATGTGTTACTTTCAAGGACTAATTAATATTTGATACTATTATTAATTGCTTTCAATCATGAATTTTACTATGGCTTCCCGGCCTATTGATTTTAATTATGACTAGTTAATTTTTTTTTTGAGATAGTTTAATCTATGGTGTTTGCTCCTAGTGATAACTCTTTATCATAAAATTAAGACAACAATAAATTTTTAGTGTAGGCAAGGATTGAACTCCAGATTTCTTATTTAACTATTAGAGACTTCAATTTACTGGTTGAACTAGTTGAAACCCACCATTTTTTTTTTTGGTGATTCAACTAGATTAGATATATCTATTACTTATTAAGTCCTCCAAGTCTCAAACTCACTACTTTCATTCGCTATTTCACATTTAGAAAATCCATGAAATTTTATGTTCTGTGAGGTGTTGCATGTGAGAAAAACTTTAAAATTAGCATCAATGAACTTTAGAGACTAATTTTATATAATGCTAGGACCACAATTTTTGACAAAATTTTGCCACAATTTATCCACGTACCTAGTTGTAAGTAGTGAAACTATGAATCCACATGGACTCAATATTTTTACTCCACCACTCTTAACTTGTCATGTGGGAAAATTAAGTAAAACATTGTGGTCCTAACATTTTTGTCAAATCATAATTCGAGGGGTTTTTTTTTTATAAAAAATTTAGCCGTTGAATTATTATTGGGTATTGACCGTTGATTATTAGCAGCTATAAAGTTATATTTTAAGAGAAAAATATTTGATTTTTAGTTAGACTTTATACATTTGTATGACAGAAATTTAGATAAGATCCCCTTATATTGAATTCTTCAATTCATATCAAATAATTGTCAACACTGGTTAATTGGAGGAGATTTTTCGGGCATAAACTATAAATGTATACAGTCCTCGCATGTCTGGCTTATAAATTTTTTTTTCTTTTTTTTAATAATTTTTTTTTTAAACGGCTTATAAAGTTGTGTTGCATCACCAAAACATTGTAGTTAATACATATGCGGATATGCTTGTTGAAATTCCAGGGCAGAGGGACTGCCTTACCCTCTATCGAGCTGCCTTAAATGGTAATTGGCGAGAAGCTGAGGATATAATTCATAGATATCCAGAGGACATTATTCGGGTTTCCATTACAGAAATGGATGATACTGTTCTTCACATTGCATCTGCGACAAAACACACCACTTTTGTAGAAAAAGTGGTACAATCACTGAGCGGGAAAGACTTGGCTCAGAAAAACAAATGTGGAGATACAGCCATTTGCATTGCTGCGGAATCAGGGATTGTGACAATTGCTGAGGAGATGCTGAATAAGAATAAGGGTCTGATATTGATCCGCAATAGTAAAGAAAGGACGCCACTTCACGCAGCAGCTTTGTTTGGACATAGAGACATGGTGGCGTATCTATTACCTAAGACTCCTTTCAATAATTTGACTCGTAGTGAAAGGATGGAAATGCTTGTTCCTTTTCGAGATTTATTGACTCCTACGGAAGAGAGGGACATGCTTGACGCTTTTAAAGATTTAACTCCTAGTGAAAAGATGGACATCCTTGTTGCTACTATTACCCATGATATGTACGGTATGCCCCACATCTAATTGTGAGTTTGAGGCAATTAATTAAAAATTTCCTTACATGGTTTGATGTCCTTACACAAATTTTCATTGGGCATGAAACCTTTTACAATGATCAAAAGTATTGTTTTCATGGACAGATATAACATTCGAAATTCTTGTAAGGGACCCAACATTAGCAGCTGCAAACAATCGAGCCCCAGCATTGCGAGAATTGGCCAGAAAACCTTCTGCAATTGGCAGCATAAGTCTATCATCACTCTGGAAAAGCTGCTTAAACTCCTGTTAGTTTGACGCCAACCCAAATTCCCTTATTTGCATTAGATATAATATTTTTCGAGCAAGTTAAGAGGCTTGTATTTCAGCTAACACTCTTTAATATTTATAATACACATGTCCAAAATTTGAATCTCTCTTTCAACTATAACTATCAAATTAAAAAAAAAAAAATCCCAAGTAGGAGTATATATTTCATTAATCTCAACATGTAATGAGTAGTAGCAATCTCATTAAATTTTGTTGTACTTTCTAACCATGGGAAGTTCTTATAAGGTAAAAATTTATTCTGTTTGTTTTAAATTTCTAGTTTGTTGTAGTACTTGTACACTGTTTCCTTATCGATACATCAGAGCATTATAGGTATGGGTTTTTTTGTACGTCTCTTTATCGTTATTTTCTTTTTCATTCTTTTTGTTATTAGAAAACAAGGTAGTTGAAAAACGTTGTTTGGCCCCTTATACGTCTTACTACCATTTTAATCTATGATTCAAGATTGAGTCCAAGCAATGACTTAATCAAAAACAAATTTAAGCACGACATTGAACATGGATGAACAAGCACAAAATAAACATCACATGAATAACTCTCTCTCTCACACACATATAAAGATTTATTCATGGAGTGAAAACCCATATAGTAAAAACACTCTAGGGCAAAGCCTAACTCAATAAGTCTACTGTTGAAAATTTTTGTAGTACATGTACCGTATTCACACAACCTCCCATACATGTAATAAAACTAAGTACTCGAGTTCCTCGCTCTTGGTAGCAACTGCAGACTCCTGTCCTGTACCTTCTAAGTTAATCGTTGTTGCATCTCACAAGTCAATCCACAGACCATAAAACCAATCTCTCGATCACTCCAAGACTTCTTGAAGATTTGTCTTGATCTGTGTAGTAAAAAATATCAAGTCCAACACAAGTATGGTGACCTACATATTCCGAATACTTAAACACTCAAAAGTTGTTCAATGGGAGAGGTGGAACACAGAACGGAGATCCCTTTAGGTTTTTCTCTATCTTCTATAGCATTCTTCCTTCTTAGGAGTTTAAGGGTAGATTAGGGTTTAAAGGCAAGCATGGTTTGGGCTGGAGGTGGCTACAAACATAGCCTTAGAATAAAATATCAAAATTTTCACAATAAGGTCTTGATTGGTCGAGAGACTTCCGAGAATTTCTGCCCAGATCACCAATCTCGCACTACTGAGTTTTGAATCTCGCTTGACCGAAGTCTGTAGTCTAGCAGAATGAAAAAAGCTTTAGTCTTTGGCCCTTA
The DNA here is from genome assembly GCF_040712315.1 of Castanea sativa. Taxonomy (NCBI): domain Eukaryota; kingdom Viridiplantae; phylum Streptophyta; class Magnoliopsida; order Fagales; family Fagaceae; genus Castanea; species Castanea sativa. Next base: position 384,610 of record NC_134019.1, on the reverse strand, counting down.
TTACAACCATTTCTATCAAAAAGTACAAAACCCAAAATTACAAAGAAATTTGTCATAGAATTAACCAACACAAAAAATTCTAACAAACTCCCTATTTACCAATTTCATGACAAAACACTCAAGTCTATGAAACAATGTAAAATTTAAGTTACGCCAATAGTAGAGAACGAGTCACAACTCAATACTTTACCTGTCTTTCCTGAAATCACAAACAAACTTTATTTAATGCATCTAATATAGATGGTAAATAAAAAGATCAAGTATACAGAATTGATAATCATTCAACCATAGATAACTTGACCATAAATTTAACAGTCAAATTTTATCTACAATGATCAATCAATTAGCGAAGTGATCATCCAAACATGCTGGCAAAATAAAGCACACCAAGCAATAAATGAGCATGCTCAACATGAAAGATGGTTATACAATTTGATAAGTGTAACTAAAATACAAAAGCATTGTGTACCACAAGAATATGATCTTGGAAACCATAAATGGTTTTGCATCATATACCTAATCAAACAGCAGAAGAATCACAAGACTTACTTTATTAATGCAAGATAAACACTCAAACTTTTAAGTTCAAGAATAAAGATTGGAAGACCATACCATAATGTTGTGAAATACAAAACTAAGAAGAAGATTGATCTTGGGAAGATCATCAATCTTCACCCCAATTCCATAAATGCACAAGAGTGTGGTCTCTGAATCATTTTATTCGTACTCTCTTTTCTTTTTGTTGTTATGAATATGTACGGTTTGTTCCTCATCTAAATAATTGAGAGTTTGAGGCAATTAATTAAAAATTTCATTACATGGTTTGATGTCCTTACAGAAATCTTAGTTGGGCATGAAAGCTTTGACAATGAAAAACTGTATTGTTTTTATGGACAGATATAACATTCAAAATTTCTGAAAAGGAGGCAACATTAGCAACTGCAAGCAAACGAGCATTAGTATTGCGGGAATTGGCCAAAAAACTTCTGGAATTGGCAGCGAAAGTCAGCCATCAGTCTGGAAAAGATGCTTAAACTTCTGTTAGTTTGACTTCAACCCAAATTCCCTTATTTGCATGAGACATAATATTTAAGAGCCTTGTGTCTTTCAACTGGCACTTTCTAATTTATATATATATCTAAAAGTTGAAGTATAGTATTTATTGTTATTGGACTTCTATTAAGCTATGTTGGTGGCCACATGTACCATCACTTTTATCTTTTTATTTCTCCACTACTCTATACTTTTAGTGTCATAATTCCTTCATCAATTTAACTTCCCTTTATTTTGACTCTTCTTCTTCTCCATTTTATTTTACTATAAAAATTTGTTATTCTCTCTTTCATTTAATTCATATTTTGCCCACACAAAAAGGTGAATACTCTCTCTCTCTTATTTAGGTTGATGAATTTTTGTGTTGAGCTCTACTTTTGGTTAATGCGATTTGATTGTGTATGATTGATGCAGCATAAGCATGTAGAAGCAGAATCTATAATACACAATTACTACAACTCTTCCACGAAACCTAAATTCTACAAGAACACTAGGCTAGTAGGTAAAATAATAAAGAAGACCTCTCTAGCAAACTATTATTAATAAACGCATAACAATAATCAACCTCTCTATAAAGAGTATTTATAGGAAAAAGATTTCTCCTACTCCTTTTAGGAAAATAAATAATAAACCTACTTCTACTTGAGAAATGAAAAACAATTTTACTAGAAAAATAAAAACAAATAAAATCCTAATTCAACTAGTAAAATGATTTTATGTAAAAGCAAATAAATCATAATTTCACTAGGAAAGATAAAACAACATAATATATTAAAATATTTTCTTTTCCCTTAACCAATTTGCATCATTCTCTCGGGGTTGGGGAAAACTCGTCCTCGAGTTTTTGTGGCAATCTTCCACGATCAATTGGAACCCAAATAGTCCTCTCCACCCTATTCTTCTATGCAAGACAAGACGGATCAATATGCTACTTATCAATCTTTTCTCACTCATAATAAATCTTGATGTATAAATTTTTATTCTTGACCTCTTTTGCCATGGTGGGATACACGAAGCAAGTACTTAAAAGGAATTCATGCACAAATCCATAAATTTCATATTGCCGTCAATATGGAGGTTTTTTTTTTCATAGACATTGCCTCAAATTGCTGTTCTAGTTTGGTTTGATTTTCATAGAGTAGAATAATATTTTCTTGGTGTATAAGAAATTATTTTTCATTGGTATGGGAGGAAAATTCTTTATCGAAGAGGTAAGTGAGTAATCATTGTCCATTAAGGAAAAAGATTGTGGCCTAATCTTTTTGTTATAAGTAAGCATTGTTGCAAAGGAATTGTGGATCTAAACTTAATTTGTTTTTCTCATTGTGCTTTGAAATTTTATTGTGAAATTGGACTTGTAATATAGTTAACTCATAGCTTTTCAAATTATAGTGTACCCCTGCTTTCCATCTTGATAGATTAAACGCCACTATATTGTTTTTTGTAATGAATTATAATTAAGGAGTTCTATGCCTGAAGTCTTTAGCTATAAACAAACATAGTTACCGTTACAAAAAAAGAAACTTAGCTACATAGTTTCAAATCAATCAGTCTTGAAGCATAGAACAGACAAAGGAATATTCTAAGAACAACATAAATCTATCAAGTACAGAATTAGAGAACCTCCCTTTGGCTACTACTCGAGTTTTAACCTCCTACCTTATGGACTTGACAACAGTTTCTTCACACTTGGTCTGTTCACCGTGTTAGACTGTAGTTTCCCATGACAACTTACTGGTACTTAACAAGTTGTACCTTTTCTATTTGTTCATACCCCAATCTATCATCATTTCACACGCAGTTGGCGAGATAAAACATAGATCTATGGTCCTCTTCCAAGTTCTAAACCCTCCTTGTACGAAACCACAATCAGAGAACAAATCAGATTTTCATTCTAAACAATTTTAGATGTACCAAAGATTATAGAGTTCATACCATGTTTTTACTGTATGATCTTTGATTTTTTATTTTTTATCCTCTTTTTTCCAAATTACAGGGTTCAAACGAATCTTCAACAAAGCTTTGATGGAGACATTAGCCCATCAATTGGTTATAGAACTATCAGAAGAGGTTCAACTATTCAAAGACAAAGAGTTCGATGCTTTGTCCCTACTTTCTATTGCTGCAAAAGTTGGGAATGCTGAATTTCTAATTATACTTATTCGCACTTATCCTGATATCATGTGGATAATAGACAGTAGAAATCGCAGTTTGTTTCACATTGCTGTTATAAATCGGCAAGAGAATGTCTTCAATCTAATACATGAGCTAGTCACTCTCAAGAAAATAATTCTGACCAAATATGATAAGCCAGAAAACGAGAGCATCCTTCACTTAGCTGGATATTTGGCTCCTCCAAGTCGGCTAAATATTGTATCAGGAGCAGCCCTTCAAATGCAACGGGAGTTGTTGTGGTTTAAGGTGGGTGTTACTTGTTAGTACGTATTATTTTGATTTCTTTTTTCTTGTAGTTACGCTAATCAATTTACAGCTCCAAAACTGTAGGAAGTAGAAATGATTGTGCTGCCTTCACTTCGGAAGACAAAGAATTATAAGAAGCTAACACCGTGGGATTTATTTACAACCGAACATGAAAATCTACGGAGAGATGGTGAAAAATGGATGAAGGATACAGCAAACAATTGCATGCTTGTGGCAACACTGATTACCACTGTGGTTTTCGCTGCAGCTTTCACTGTACCGGGTGGCAACAATCAAGACACAGGCATCGCTATTTTTCATACAACTAAATGGTTTAGGGTATTTTTCATATCAGATGCAATAGCACTGGTCTTCTCTTCTTCTTCAATATTAATGTTCTTGTCAATTCTCACATCACGTTTCACAGAAATGGATTTCCTCGTATCATTACCATTAAAGTTGGTGTTCGGACTCACCGCACTCTTCATCTCTATAGTAGGCATGCTGGTAGCCTTCAGCGCAACCTGCTTTGTGGTTTTTAAAAGTGAAATGGCGTGGTTTCCTTTTGTTATAATTACTTTGGCTGGTGTGGCAATTATTTTGTTTCTTTGGCCACATCTTCCGCTTTGTGTTGATATCATCCGCTCGACATTCTTTTCTAGGTCTCTTTTTTCGGCCACGTAAAAGAGACTCTTTTAGTGGCTGATCGATGATGCCAATGGGCAATTGTTTGTGGTTGTTAAGGTAACTCTAAAAGTATCCTCTTCTAATGTTTCAAGAGTAACATAGTTGGGTACATGACAATAAATTCGTGTCTTTGGCATTATATTATAATAATCTTAATCAAACTTCATCAGTCGATCTTTTTATTTATTTATTTATTATATATTGTTATTGTTATTCATATTGATCAAATTTCATTTTTATTTTAAGTTTTTTTCCCTAAGCTTTCCATTTGCAGTAAGTAAAATTAAAGGGTTTTAGGATTGTGTGAACGTGTTTCAGCAACAAATGCATTACCCAAACAGAATTTATCTGAAATCTGTCTTCGAAGATCCTTTTTTGTGTTGGTCCTTCATATACTTAATAATGTTGGTTTTCCATAGTTTTCTCAAAGTTGCATTCAAATTTGCACACCCTCACCATAATCCTGACCCCTTTATTTTTTAAAGCCCAACTTAAAGTCTGGAAAAAAAATCCAAAAGAAAATTTGTCTTTAATCTAAAATTTGAAAAACCATAAATAAAAAAAAATAAAAAAAAAGGTCAAATAAAACTTAAGAATTTGTAGCTGCCTAACTGCCAAAATCTCTCATTATCCTTCTTCACTCTCCAAACCCAAAGGAAAAAGGCTGTCTTTGCTTCACACACACAAAATCTACCTCTACATAGCCCCCACGATCTGCTGCTGCCTGACTGTCCGCCGATTGGTCTGCCTTCTGCTGTCGCTTGATCTGGTTTTTCAGCTCTCTCTTTCTCTCTTTCTTTCACTGTGAGAGTGTATTTATAGTGTTTTGATATGCTATTACACTCAATCTGTGTGAATGAATCACCGTATGTGTGCGTGGAGTTGTCTTTTGATTTTTTTTTTTTTTTGTAGAGTTTTGAATCTTGGACTGTGTGTGTGTTGGGGGGGGGGGGGGTGTGGCATTAAGAACTATGTTCTGATATTTGTTGTTGAGTAACTCAACTTCAGTTTTGAGTCTCTAAAGTTTGATCGTGTGTGACTTTGTGTGGGCCTGTGGGGGTAATGGGTTATAAAACTTATTACTTATAGTGTTTTGTTGTTGTTGAGTTTGAGTTTCTTTATTGTTGGCTGTTGCAAAGTTGCTGTAATTGTTTTATTGATTTGATATAAAGTTGAGTTATGACTTATCACTTTGACTATCTGACTAATTTGTGACTTGTGAGAAGTTTTTAAATTTTGTTGAATGTGACTTGTGAGTTATGAGTGATTCTTGGCTATGTGACTTGGTAAATACATTAACACTAAAGACAATAAAAATATAAAACATTTAAAGAATTGTAAACTTATAAATTAAAGATATAAATGATTGTTTAACTGTGTACATTGAAAAAGATATAGCTCATAGGATTGATAATGACTCTATAGAGTTTTAGACCCCTTAACACAGTATGATTAACCTAATATTATTCCAAGTTGATTAAAACGTTTGTTAATTAACATGACGTTGAATTACAATATGTAAAACAAACACAATGCAGAAATATAAAGAACACAAAGATCTAATGACCCAAGAAAACCAAATCAATAAAAAACCTTAGGAGGATTTAACATAGCTATCCTCAAGGTAAAACAAATCCACTATGAAAGAATTGAAGTTTATATAATAAGACTTAGACCACTAACATCCTATTACTACCTCAAGTAAAAAACTTACTATCACGACCATGTGATAGCTCCGAGTCCACAAACTACTTCTTTCTTTGATCTACTACAACCACAAGTTCTCCTGTTAGGTTCTAAGGATTTAGGATCTAAATGTATTAGAACTTCAATGTGTAATGTTGGCAAACCATGATCAAAACTTAGAGTCTAGATTTAAGTTGCTTAAAGTATGTTTAATGTAAAGTTGGAATCGAGTAATTGTAGAAAATTACTGTTCACTTTATGCAAGGCTCAATCAATCGAAAATTAGACTCGATCGATCAAAGCTCATGCAGATTGTTTTTCTGCAGAATTTTCTAACTCAACCTAAGCTCGTTTGACATGTAGGGTTTTATGTGTTATGTTTCATATAAATAGAAAAAACCTAGCCACGTTTTAATAGAGTTGTTTATGCTGTGTATGTGAATCTCTTGTGAGATCTAGAGGTGTTTGCCTTCACACATACTTAGGATTATCAAGAATCAAGATTATGTCAAGAGCCATAATCTTGATGATTGCTTCAATTGCTGCATAAAAAGCTTAAAGATACACAAGTGAGAGTACTTGTGCTTGTTGTAGATCTGAGGAAAGTAGTTCATGGACTTGGAGCTGTCACGTGGTCGTGATAGTAAGTTTTGTACTCGAGGTAGCAATAGGATGTTAGTGGTCTAAATTGTTATTGTGTAAACTTCAAGTCTTTCATAGTGGATCTTGTTTTACCTTGAAAATAGCTAGGTTAAATTCTCCCTAGGTTTTTTACTGGTTTGGTTTTTCTGAGTTATCATATCGTGTGTCATTTACTTTTCTGCACTGCTTTACATGATATGACTTGCTTGTGTCAACCTAGATCTGAATAATCTATCTAAGTTAATCAGTTGGCTAAATAACTAGGTTAATCTAGTTAAGTTTTAAGGGGTCTAAAAACCGTACATCTTCTACTTGTGAATCTTGATCTTCTTGAATATTCTTAGTGCAGCAACTGAAACGATCACCAAGCTCTTGACATCAATCACCATCTTGATAACCCTAAGTGTGTATGAAGGTATACACCTCTAGATCTCACAAGAGATTCAAACACACAGCATATCAAAAGCCTTCAAAACGTAGCTAGGGTTTTTTTTTTTATATGAGACATAAAACATAAAACCCTACACGTCAAATGAGCTTGGGCTGAGTTGGAATTTCTGCAAAAAAACAAACTGCATGAATCTTGATCGATTGAATCTAATTTTCAATTGATCGAGCCTTGCAAAATATGACCAATAATATTTGCAAACACTCGATTCCAACTTTACAACAAAACATACTTTGAGCAAGCCTAAACCTAGACTCTATGTTTTGATCATGGTTTTCCAACACAATACATATTGAAGTTCTAATATGTTAGTCCCTAAGGTCTTAGAACCTAACAGAATCTATTATGCAACGGTTTCAAAATATGAAACCTCGTAGAAGACAATTATAGATTTCTTTTTCTTTTTCTTTTTTGTGATATTGATATATTCAAGTCTCTTTTGTTTTAGATTTTATATAATTTATGTTTCTTATTGACCCCTTGGACAAAAATCTTGGAGCCGCCCCTGAGTACGATCAGGGATGAAAAGCCAGCTAGAGGTTAAAGGGGGCTTATGGATTTGGTTTGGTGACCAACGAATTGTGGAGTGCCAATATAATGTGGGGGTTTGGTGGTTTGTGTGAGGGACTGAGGGGAAAGAGGCTGTGGGGTTTGGTTAAGATAAAATGGCTGATTACTTGCTTTTTACCATTATTTAATCTTCATTTTGTTTATAAATTTGTCATTTATGAGGCACTATTCTGTGTTTTAGGTGGATTTCAAGGATAGAAGAGCAGAGAACAATTTAATACACCTTTCAGGAGTTCTCATAAAACCTGTTTTTGAGTTGCATGTTTCAAAACATTGAGAAGAGAAAACACCCAACCAAACATTTCTGGAGACATATATCTTTGTTTTTTTTTTTTAATAACATAAAATAGCCTGGAAAGAAAGACTAAGCTCCAAAGTCCAATGGACTAGTGTGCAAATATTGTATTTTTGCTTAATTTGGGTTTATGAAAATTTCAAATTGACCTTAAAATCTTCAAAATTTCTGCATACAAATCAAACTCTTCCCTCACCTACCAATTCAAAATTTCCTCTTTGACTTCAATCTTAGCTTGTGTTTGCATACCAATGTTTCTACGTTTGCCTTTTTTTTTGGCTGGTCTTATTGCACTGTTCATAGACCAGCCAACACCTTAAAACGCATGAACAGTGTTTGTGAATAATGTTTTGCTTTTTTAAAAATATTTTGCTACAGTGTTTTTACCAATAAGTTTTTAGTTTTCAGTAAAATAAGCGGTATCCTAACAAACCTTTAATATTCTTATCAATTCTCACATCACATTACTCTAAAAATAATTTCCTATCATCTATACTATTATTTAAGAGGCTTCCCGTATTTGGACTGGATTTTTTTGGTTCCAAAATACCCCCACAGCCTACATTTAAGTAAGGGCAAAACTTGAGGATAACACTATAAAAATATATCTCTAACTCTCACCTAAAACATTTCTTCCAAAATAAGATCACTCTCCCACTAACCCACTTCTTCAAAGCAACTACACGTTTGTTGTTTTTTTTTTCTTTTAAAAAAATCATTCTCACGTTTATCTTCAAATCATTTTTTTAAAACATCATCAAGTTTATCCTAAAAAATAAAAAATAAATAGATATATACAAGTTTGATTAGAATTTAAATTGCTTTTAACTTGTTTTTAAAAATTAAAAACAAGAAACCTAATATAAATAAAAAAAACCCACGTTCTATCAAAAAAAATTTATCTACCTGGTTAAAAAAAAAAAAAAAGTTATCTACCCACGTTTTTATTTAAAAAAAAAAAAAAAAAACACTATCCCACTTTTTATCCAAAAAGCCTACCCCAGCCATTTCTTTTTACGAATTTGTGGATAACTATACGTTTAAAAACTCTTCAATAAAAAAAAAAAGGTATTGTAAAATTATTTTACACACAAACACATATTACTCATCACACCCCCATAAATATTTTGTGATTGAAAAATATAGTATCTCAAATTATAATGAATGTAAATTATTAACCTTTACAAAAAAATAAAATAGCCTCTGAACACACGTGTAAGTGCGTGTTCAGAGGCTAGTTACTAGTAAAGTTGGTGTTCGGATTCACCGCACTCTTCAACTCTATATTGGGCATGATGGTAGCCTTCAGTGCAACCTGCTTTTGGGTTTTCAAAAGAAAAATGGTAAGCTTCCAATTGTTATAATTTCTTTGGCTTGTGCCCTCGTTACATTGTTTGTTGTGCTACAACGTTAACTTTGGGCTGATACAATCTGCTCAACAAACTAATTTAAGGGCCATTCAGATTGAGGGGGGAAGGAGAGAGAGTAGAGTAGAGTAGGTTGAAAATAGATTACTTTTGATCTAAATCTACTTTACTTTACTCTACTTTAGCTCCCTCTCTCTCAATCCAAACGGACCAATAGATTTATTGATGTTACCAACTTGGGAAATCATTTGTGGCTGTCAAAATAACAGATGCAGTGTTTGAAAAATAAGAAACTAGCGGATAGCGGTACATGCAGTGTTTTAAGGACTCCATGGGTTATTACATAGTTGTTTTGAACAACTACAATTATTTTGGAACTATTGTACTTTGTTTATAATATTGCCATAGTTTGGGTGGTTGTTTTATTTTTGGTATAGGTAGACAAGTGCTTAGTTACAACCACATTTATTTTGGAAGTATTTTACTTTGTTTAATAGTGTCATAGTTTGGGTGGTTGTCCACACTTTTTTTGTTGTGTAGGTAGACAAGTGTTGTGTTCAATTCAAGATGATACATGTATTGGTATTAAACAAATATATATATATATATATATATATATATATTGAATCTATGGTTAATGTGTTATTGTGAAATATTGATGATCAATAGGTATATTTGATCTGTTACAAGCTTGTGTTAGTTATTGTTGAATTTTAAGCAGATATATATAGCATTTTTAATATTTTTTAAAAAAAATTAATGAGCAAGTTTTTGCGACGTTTTAAAAACTTCACTAAAAAGTAAGAGGAAATCCTTTTTAGCGACGCCTTTAAAACACTGCGAATAATCAATACAATGGCGATGTTTTTGAAACGTCATTATAGGTGTGATTATTTGCGGCGTTTTAAAAACGTTAATAAATGTATTTTCCTACATTATATATGAAAATGTATATTATTTAGCGCCGTTTTAGAAAACGTCACTAAAAGTTTTTTAACGCCACTAAAGAGTAACATATGGCGACGTTTTTTGAAACGTCGCAATAGACCTATAGTGACCGCTCTATTGTGACGTTTTTGAACGTCGCAAAAAAAAGTTGCTATAGACCATTTGTTTCTATAATGACGTTTTTTGGGTTTTTAATGACATTTTACAAACGTCACCTAAACCCAGATTTCTTGTAGTGACACCTGAACTCGTTTTCTCCTTTGTGGCATAGTACCCAGGGACCACAATTGAACATTTTCTTGTAGCAACGAACGGTGGAGCTCTTAAGTGTGGTCCAAACTCACATTGCTCTGGTGTAAGTGGGCCCTCACTGTCAATCCACAACTCACAGTCTCTGTTGTCGTGGGTAAGTCGTCCACACCAGTAGCGTAGGTTTGGCAACTTCTCGTACTTGAATGAGATCCACACCTGCTTACCTCCTTCCCCTATAGATATCAACCTTCCACGGCACAAAGGCATAGACATATCGATAGATGCTTGGATGCGAATGAAGTGACCGCCATAAAAAAATTTTGGATCAGTCAGCGCGAAAACCTCCCCCAATACACTACCAATTTTCTTCACCGCCTCAATTGTCATATATTTAATTGAAATTCCATGAATCTAAACCCATAGCTTTGTCTTCTTAAATTTCATATCTTGCAATAGGGACTCGTTCTCATATCAACTCATTACCACCAAGTGTTTGTCAAAGCTCCATGGTTTGCCTTCTAAAATTCTTTCCACATTGTCCCTGTTCTCAAAGGTAAAAAGAATTTTGTGGTCTCCAAAACTCTACATCTTGAAACCAGTTCTAGCTTTTCAAAGCGATGTAAAAGTCTTAGCAATAACCTCCATGTTAATGGCTCACTTAGTTAGAAACTTTGTAGCAATGGAGAATGTCTCAATGCTGTCACCATCAAGTAAGCAGCAACTTGGTCCCTCTCTATCTAAAAGAGTAAGCTGGTTCCATGATTAAGCCAAATCAACCATCCTCACACTCACTCAAAACTGTTTCCCAAAACCCCCCAAAAAATAACCCAACAAACCTAGAAATAATAGTGTTATTCCTAGGATACTGATGCACTTTCGTTGAAGGGGCACACTAATTCTACTGTGTAAAAGAAATTAGAGAAGAAACACACTTCTAAACATAGAGAAACTTATAGTTTTTTACTAAGTTGATATATAATTATATAATGTTTCTTTATTTGAAAATATAAAATAGCTACGAACAAAATAAATATAATTTTATTTGAAACAAATGAAAAAGAAATCATTTAAATTGTTATCCATGAAATTTTCAATTTTAGTTTGTCCAACCACTAATAATAATAATAATAATATAAGAAAAATGAATCAATGATCATGATTTTTTTAAAGTTTATTAATTTTAATTCTATGGTTTTCTCACTTTAAAACTCATTTAGCACAAAAAATGAAGAAAATTATATTTGGCTCATCAATTTTTGTAGTGTAGTTAAAAGCTATACCAAAATTAAGGAAATTAAATGAGACACATGGCATAAAATTAGATTTCCACTTGAGATCTAATATGAATGTTAGAATCATGTACCCAAGGTTTCTATGCATTGGAAGTTAAACTTAATTTATGAGACTCTTGTTTATTTTGAAAAATAAATAGATTGGTATAAGAATAATGAGGGAAGTATATGTAATAAAATCATGTAAGAGTTTCTTTAGGTTATATGTGACATTTTATGATGGTAGGAATTTAGAAAATAAATGTATTAGGAATTTGGGGTTGGATGGTATACTATATATATACCCATTCATATGTCAAGTTCAAAGCAAGAGTTAGAGGAGAGAAATATAAATATCAAAGAGTTCTCTTACCCTTTTCTCTCCACTCTCTACCTTATAGCCTGTTTGAATTGAGGGGAAAAGGAGGGGGAGCAACAACCAACTCTACTCTACTTTCCCTCATTCAATTAAAGCGGCCATTAGTGTACTTTGTGAGTGTTAGTCAACTTCTTTGATTATTGTGAGAGCGTTTTGGATTGCGAATGAGGAAAGCTCACCAATATTTGTCCCAACACTGTGTTCTTTGATTATTCAATTAATATTTCCTTTTGACTAATGGCCTGTTTGGATGGAGGGGGGAAGGGGGAGAGTGGAGGAGAGTAGAGTAGAATTGGCTCAAAATAAGCTAATTTTGTGCTAAATCTACTCTACTCTCCCTCCCTCTCTCTCAATCTAAACGGACCATAAATGATTTCTGAATTGATTTTTTCACCCAATTTCCAGGGTTCAAAGGTGTCCATGAAACATTGGTTGAACTCTTCTTGAAGGTTCAACTATTCGAAGACAGAGAGTACTTGCCCATTGATGGCAGCAATATAATTTATGATGTTGCAAAATTTGGAATAGTGAATTTCTTAATATACTTATCTGCTCTTATCCCAATATCATATGGGCATTAACAGACAAAGACGGTCGAAGTTTATTTCACATTGCTGTTATAAATTGGCAAGAAAGTGTCTTCAATCTATTATATAAGAACGTTGCTGTCAAGGAAATAATTCTAACCTATGTTATGGAGGGTAAAAAACGTCATGCACTTAGCTGGATATTTGGCTCCATTAAATAGACTAAATATCGTATCAGGAGCAGCTCTTCAAATGCAACGTATGGGAGTTGTTGTGGTTTAAGGTGGGTGTCAGTATGTATTATTTTAGTTTCCTTTTCTTGTGCATGTTTCCACTTACGAATTTACACCTCCAAAATTGAAGGGGCTAGAAATGATTGTACTGCCTTCATTCCAGAAGATAAGAAACTTTGATAACCTAACACCTTGGGAGTTATTTACAAAGGAACATGAAAATCTATGGAGAGATGGTGAAAAGTGGATGAAGGATACAGCTAACTATTGCATGCTTGTGGCAACACTGATTAACACTGTGGTTTCTACTGCAGCTTTCACTGTACCGGGTGGTAGCAATCAAGAGACAGGCACTCCTATTCTTTTGAAAAGTATTTGGTTTATGGTGTTTTTAATATTTGATGCAATAGCACTGTTATCGTCTTCGACTTCAATATTGGTGTTCTTGTCAATTCTCACATCACGTTTCACGCAATAGGATTTCCTCGTGTCATCTATATTATTACTAAAAGCTGAAACGTAACATTTAATGTTGCCATGCTCACGTTGAGCCACGTCAACGCCATGTCGTTATCAATACTTTTCCAAATTTTTATACAATTTTTTAACATTTAAAGTGAATTAAAAACTCTATTATATTCTTATTTATTATTAAATTTTCAATTCCGTTTTAATTTTCCATATCCCCACTACTCTCTACCCTAACTTTCTTCAACTTTTCTCATTCTATTTTAACTTTTCATATCCCCACTACTCTCAATATTACTATTATTCAATCTTTTTAACTTCCTTTTATTTTTGACTCCTCTTATTCTTATCCTCATACTATAAAAGTGTCATTCCCTCTCTTATTCCATGCATAATTTTCTATTTTTCCACACACAAAAGCCTCTCTCTCTCTCTCTCTCTCTCTATATATATATATATTTTTTTTTTTTCTTCAGTTTTTGGTATATATATATATATATATATATTTTATTTTAGTGTAACAGGTTAACCATCAAAACATACTGATGCAATACGGAAAGCTCCATGAAATGCATCGTAGAAATCAATTTTAAACTGTTATTAGTCAATCAGTTTGCTAAAATTGGAATTGACTGATGATCTAGCTTGACCTTTTAGTGAAGGGGCAAAGGGAGACTTCATGAAAGACACATTTTGGCATGTATTCCATACATTAGAGCAGAAGTTATTCGCTACTTGGTTAGATTGGGACGAATTTGTTGAAACAGTGGAGTTGCAAAGTATAGGAACTAGCTGGGGTGTAGAACCAATTGTATATAGCTCAGCTGAAAATGGATCGCATCTCTACGAACCATGATAACACATCATAATTTATACATCTTTGGGTTGATACCATTTAGTTTTGTGTTTTATGTTATTATCTTTTTTATTCTCATTGGTTGTTAAATGTTGTATTATACATTATAAAGATAGTATATAAAAATATAATGTTATTTTATTACAAAGCATAACTAAAATAATTTGGTGTTTATTGCTATACATTTCATTTTTACTATTTTTCTTCTCATATTATTTTATTCAACATTTAAATTTAGCAACATCCTCCATATCATTAAATTATTTATATTTTGTCTCATTTTTTTAAAACTAAACGTATAATATTTTATTTAAATTCAATAAAAAAAAATTGTACGTATAAAGTCTTCCCATGAAATGTTGCAATGCATCAATGGAAAAATGAAATACAAAACAAATACCAATTCAGAAACACTCAATTAAAAAAAAAATAGAATAAAAAATTTCCTTATAAAGTATTCCCATCAAAAGTTAAAATGCATCAATAGAAAAAGAGAATACAAAACACATGCTATTTTAGAAACACTAAATTTATAATAATAATAATAATAATAATAATAATAATAATAATAATAATAATAATATCAAACCAAACATATCATAAAATAAACTAATAGTTATGGATATACTGACTTCATGGCAGCAAAATGGAATAAAATAAATAAATGTTACAATGCATATTTAGTACATTATAATTACCATCAAATTTACGAAAACAATAGGATGTTAATGAAGAGAGAGAGAAATAGATTAGTAAAAGAAATCAAACGTCAATTAAATAAATTAATTAGTAACCATTAATTGGAAAAAAAAAAAGAAAAAAGGCTGACAGCTAAAGGAGTAAAAAATTAATTAAAGATTACCTTACAAATGTCATTAAAAACTTTACAATGCAATTAAATAAATTGATAAATTCACTTAATTAAATCATATAATTAACAATTAAATACAATCACACAAAATTTAAACTTAAAACTAATCAAACTCTAATCTAGAAAACCATATTTATTATCAAAACTAAAAGGAAGACGTTCTTCAGTTTTAATAGAAATATATAAGAAATAAAGATGAAAATTTTCAAAATCCTTTTTTTGACATTTCATTTAACATTATTTATAAATCATAAAATATAAAAAAATTCCTTAAATGCTTATATTCTTCACACACCATGACTTTTAAAAATCTAATGAAAGGTTCTAAGATTTTAACTCTCATTTAATGCCTCTATTATGAAAATCACTAGCCAATAAAATATGATAATAGTAAGAAACCTTATAAATGAGATCATGAAAAAACTAATTAGCCACTATTATTATGGAATAAATGTCTTTTTTTATGCATCTAAGGAAGAGTAATGCTACAGCCATAAACATTTTTACAATATTTTTACAAACTGTTGATGTAATCAGCATCTTATTAGTTTTTATCTAGGCCCACCATTAACATTACTTTTCATTTACTAATAACCACTCACCACATTGACAATTTGTAAATTTTTTGTAAAAAAGTTTGTATTTCTAGCATTACTCATCTAAGGAAATGAAATGTAGAGTTTACTTATTAAGGTATATGTAAAGATTTATGTTAAAAAAATATGTAAAGGTTTTTTTGAAAAAAAAGTATATGTAAGGTTTTTATTAATTTAAAAAACAATGTAAACCAATTTTTAATAACTACAACTATCGCTACTCTATAAATCACACACAACACTATATTCAATATCCTAAACAACAGAGTTAGGCCCTTTTAAATATACACCACCATATTCAACTTATAAATTACAACCCAAATCAATCATACAATTGCACAATCAAAGCATGAACAAGTAACATGAATTACCGCTTGGAATTTTCACAATTATTGAAAGAGAATTGCCAAATTTAATTTTTAGAAAACATCAAAGCAAGGCACAAGAATTTAAATTTTTTTAGCTTCCATAGAAAAACATATTACCCACATTATTTCAACTCTTGTGGAAAAGAAGGCTTACATGAGCATGTAAAATGTGTTTAATTGACTTAGAGATGTAAAAATCAGTCAACTTACATGAGCATGCAAAATGTGTTTAATTGACTTAGAGATGTAAAAATCAGTCAACTGACTTTGGTAGAATTAAGATTTCAAAATTTTAGTGGGTTCCAGTTAGCTCAACTGGTAAAATCTCTGATGGTTGTATAAGAGATCTGGGGTTCAATCCCCGCCTACACCAAAAATTGATTGGTATCTTGGTCTAATGATAAAGAGCAATCATCAGAAGCGGACGCCATAGGTTGCAACTCTCTAAAAAAAAAAAGTTTCAAAATTTAAATAAAACAATTCTGCAATAATAAAAAATTAATTTGTTATAAATATGATTATGAAATGCATTACTTTTCATTAAATTAGTATAAATTACAAAATAATAATAATAATGAGACCACCTTAAAAATAATCACGCAATGTGCGGATCTGCGACTAGTTACCATTAAAGTTGGTGTGGGGACTCAACACATTCTTCATCTCTATAGTAGGAATGGTGGTAGCCTTCAGTGCAACCTGTTTTTTGGTCTTTAAAAGTGAAATGCCATGGCTTCCTATTGGTATAATTGCTTCGGCTTGTGTCCCAATTATTGTGTTCGTTTTGCTACATTATCAACTTTGGGCTGATATTTTGCACTCTACATATTGGTCTGGGTTTCTTTTTAAGCCAAGTAAACATAGAATCTTCTGATGGACATTGATGCCAGTTAGGAACTGTTTGTGGTTGTCTAAGTAATTCAAAGTGTCGACTTTTTAATGTTTCAAGAGCACCACAATTCGGTACATAACTATAAATTTTTGTCTTGGGATTGTATTCTATAATAATCTTAATTAGACTACATCGGTCTTTATCGTTATTATTATTATTATTCATCTTGATTAAATTTCATTTGTATTTTTCCCCTAATCATTTTAGTTGTAGTAAGTGAAATTAAAGGTTTTAAGGAATAAGGATTGTGTGAATGTTTTTCATCAACAAATGTGGGACCCAATCAGAATTTATTTGAAATCTTTCTTCGAAGAACCTTCATTGTGTTGGTCCTTCATGTGTTTAAAGATGTTGGTTCTCAAATTTATCACAAGGTTTCATTCAATTGTGATCTATCTAGCTTGGTGGACAACTGTCTTATTTGGTTCAACAGGAGTGAAAGATGATGGTTTGGTTCTAGCATAACTGGAGGTTTTAGGGATTGAAAATGATGAAGGCCTCTTCTTAGGTTCATAGGATAGTAAGAGAGAAGAAGAAAAACAACTTGTGAGTTCTTCTTTGAGCAAATTACACTGACCTCTTGTGAGGTTCACAAAATTACACTCCTTTAAATGTTATAGGAGATGAAAATCTCACCCAAAGGTTTTATAAATGCAACAAATAAGTTTATCTCCTCTCACATATACTTTCCTAATGGAATATTCTATTACATGAAAGTGTCAATGTGAGAGAGACTGAAATTATCAGTTGCATTATAAAACTTCAAAGGTGGGAGTGTCATTTCGTGAAGCATTTGGGGATGTGTGTCATTACGTGAAACCTCAACGAAGGTTGGAGTAATTTACCCTTTTTCTTTTAAGGGTAAGTAGAATAATACAATAGAATAAAGCGTCTTGAAGGATAAAATACAAAAACATTCCCTAAAGTTTGGATTAATGTCATGTGCTACCAAAACATTTCAAAAAAACTATCCTTTTTTATTTTAAATAATTAAAAAAAGATTTTTTTTTTTTGGAAACTAGTCCTATACTATTTCCCAAAAGCCAAGACACTTCAAGCAGATAGCAAATGAAAATAAAAAGTTACATCTTGCGTTAAGACAAAGGTTGAACTTAACATGCAATTGCAAATACCTACAGTGTTTGAGGGAATTTCTCTATGGACGTTGGAGCCTTGAATTCAACACTTTTCTATGTAAGATGTAGCTAATTGAGCAACCAACCGAGCAAAAGAGGTCAGAGGCCGAGGCTACAATCAAAGGTTTCTTGTCCTCTTCTGCATCTTAATTAATCTGTGTGTACATATATTACATTGAAGCAGAAGTAAAATTTGACTTTAGGCTTGAGATTTAGAGTAGAATTTGCTAAAATGATCAACTTGAGAAAGTGTAGCATATATCACACAGCATTTCATGTCACAGACTCACAGATTAAGGATAGACACACAAGAGTATAGGGAAAACAATGCGAAACTAAAATGTAAGAAATGAGAAAAAGATGTGGCATATATACCCATATATAAGAAAGAAGCAAAAGTGAATGTCAAATTATGAGATTAGACAGAAGAAAAACTACAGCACTGCTGTTTTCGATAAAGTATTCATTTAGAGGCCTTAACAGAGCACAAGGAAGATGAGAGTAATGTAATTCAACACCAGCATAATTACCCCCAACCATACTGTCCATACCTTTTACTTCTCATCTCAGATTTAAACATTATTGCATATGTGTCAGTTTGAATAATCTTGATTAAGACATAAGCCTTCCAAGAGTGTATATAGGCTCTATTATGATAGTTGCTAACTTTCATTCAAGTTTAAAGAACAAGTTCTCCAATAATATTCTCCGAGATGAGTATGGAAAAATGTACAAATAACAACTACTCTGAACAACAAATTGTATCCAAAATTTTAGATACACGAGATGTCTTGGCTCATTTTACTCCTCTAAACCTTCCATCTTTAATCTCTCTTGTTTTATCTTCTCCTTTTCTAATACGATTTACAAGAATCAGCCTCTCCAAAATAAAAAAGAATTTAGGGGTATGGCTACATACCTATCAGCACTAGGTACGTCCTTTTTAGATATGTTATAGAAGCTCACAAGCCAATTTTTTACCCCCACAAGCTAAGCTATCACTATGTTAAACACCAGAGCAAACAGAAATATGGAAAGGTAAAAGGTTTTAAGATTTGACTGCGGTTCAATTGGACGTGGCACAATAATTTATTACAATTTAAGTATAATAAATTTGTAAAATATGGAACCTCATGAAACGGAGCTCACTTCCCTTAGGTGCCAAAACTTACTTATTGAGATTTGAGATTAAAAAATAAAAGGGCAATAGTAGTAAATCATAAATAAGCAAACTAAAAGTAGAAGTGTAACTAATCCTTGCACTACAACAAAGCACAGTTGCATAAACAAACAAATAAATTCCAAAGTTTCACATTGTACGAGACAGATTTAACAACAACAAAACTTATCCGCTCTTATCCTAATATCATATAGACAACAGACAAAGACGGTCGAAGTTTATTTCACATTGCTATTATAAATCGGCAAGAGAGTGTCTTCAATCTATTATATGAGACCATTGCTGTCAAGGAGATATTTCTAACCTATGTTATCAAGGGTAAAAATGAGAACGTCATGCACTTAGCTGGATATTTGACTCCGTTAAATCGACTAAATATCGTATCAAGAGCAGCTCTTCAAATGCAACGGGAGTTGTTGTGGTTTAAGGTGGGTGTTAGTATTTATTATTTTAGTTTCCTTTTCTTGTGGTTACACTTGTGAATTTACACCTCCAAAACTGTCGGGGCTAGAAATGATTGCGCCGCCTTCATTCCAAAAGATAAGGAACTCTGATAACCTAACACCGTGAGATTTATTTACAAAGGAACATGAAAATCTACGGAGAGATGGTGAAAAGTGGATGAAGGATACAGCTAACTATTGCATGCTTATGGCAACACTGATTACCACTGTGGTTTATGCTGCAGCTTTCACTGTACAGGGTGGTAGCAATGAAGAGACAGGCACTCCTATTCTTTTGAAAAGTATTTGGTTTAGGGTGTTTTTCATATTTGATTCAATAGCATTGTTATCGTCTTCGACTTCAATATTGGTGTTCTTGTCAATTCTCACATCACGTTTCACGCAAATGGATTTCCTCATTTCATTACCATCAAAGTTGGTGTGGGGACTCATTGCACTCTTCATCTCTATAGTAGGCATGGTGGTAGCCTTCAATGCAACCTAATTTTTGGTCTTTAAAAGTGAAATGCCGTGGCTTCCTATTGGTATAATTGCTTTGGTTTGGGTCCCAATTATTGTGTTCGTTTTGCTACATTATCAACTTCGGGCTGATATCATGCACTCTACATATTGGTCTAGGTTTCTTTTTAAGCCAAGTAAACATAGAATCTTCTAATGGACAATGATGCCAATTGGGTGATACAGAGTTAAGAAAAAACAAAAAATAAAAAGAGACGTATTTGAATGGAATGGTAAAACTCTCTGCATTTTATTGATAAAGAAATGAGGCCTATAAATACTCTTTACATCAGAACTGAAAGCACATGAAAATAGGCATTACAAACCAACTCCTATTAACTAGGAAACAAATAGAAACAAACTACTGGACTTCTAATGACTATTATAGCAATGTGAGACACTTTCTCAGCCATGAAATTTGGCTAAGATCAAATAACCAACATATCTAAAGACTTGGTCAAACTACCAAATATCTAAAGATACTTCCAATAAATATTATAAAATAAAACATTTAAATCTTAACACCCTCCCTTAAACTGAAATCTGCAGAAATCAGTTTAAAAAAAAAAAAACAAAATCAACCCTCTACAAAGTCTTCCTTTGTAGCAGCATGTGAACACACTCCAAGTAGACCAGGCAACTTCACAAATGTAGCCAACTTAAGAGGCTTGGTTTGTATATCTGCAATCTGGTCTTCACTTCGATAATAAACCAGTTTCATTGTTCCATCATTGCTGAGGTCTCTTAAAAAATAATATTTCACACCAATGTGTTTGCTTCTTCCGTGTAGCACAGGATTCTTAGAGAGTTTAATTGCTGAGTTGTTGTCACAAAAAATTGTAGTAGCTTCAACTTGCTTGAACTGTCGCCTTTCAAGAATTCTTCTCAACCAGATAGCTTAACAAGCACAAGCCGTTGCAGCAATAAATTCAGCTTCTGTAGTTGACAAGGAGACAATTTGTTGCTTTTTAGAAGACCACGATACAGCCCCTGTGCCCAACATAAGAACATAGCCTGAAGTGCTCCTTTTATCATCTTGCTCTCCTGTATAATCTCTGTCAGTAAACCCAAACAATTCTAACTCTTCACCCTTCTTGTAGAACAGCCCAAAATCTCTAGATCTTTGCAAGTAACGAAGGATTCTCTTGACAGCTAACAAGTGTATTTCAGTTGGATTCTCCATATATCTACTTATTAAACTCACAAAATACATTATGTCTAGCCTTGTTGCAGTTAAATACATCAAACTGCCAACAATTTTCTTGTAAAGTGTACTGTCCACCTTCTTCCCTTCATGATCTTTGTTTAGCTTCAAGTCAAACTCAGTTGGAGTGCTTACAGGATTGCAATCCTTCATCTAAAATCTGTCCAAAACATCTTGCACATACTTCTTTTGAGAAATAAAGATCCCATTAGTTGATTGCACTACTTCTATGCCAAGGAAGTAATGCATCATACCAAGATCAGACATTTCAAATTCAAACATCATGGATTTCTTAAAGCTTTCAACCATGGCTGTATTACTTCTAGTATAAATTAGATCATCTACATATAAGCAAACAATGAGCACTTTCCCTCCATCATCAACTTTTATGAAAAGTGTGTGTTCATAAGGACATTTTTGAAATCCTTCCTTCAAAAAATAAGTTTCTATACGATTATACTAAGCCTACGGAGCTTGTTTTAATCCATATAGAGCTTTCTTTAATTTATACACTTTATGCTCATTGCTAAGTTTTACATAACCAGGGGGTTGATCAATAAATACCTCTTCTTTCAAATCTCCATGGAGGAATGCTGATTTCATGTCCAACTGGAAGATAGGCCATGATTTTTTAGCTGCCATAGCAATCACCAATCTGATTGTATCATGCCTTGCAACCGAAGCAAAAACTTTTTTATAATCAACACCAAGCTCCTGCTTGTAACCCTTAGCTACCAAGCGTGCCTTGTGCTTGTCAACCTCACCATTCTCCTTCAGCTTTGTCTTGTAAACCCACTTTACACCAATTGTCTTCTACCCTTTTGGAAGATCACATAGCTCCCATGTATCATTTCTTTCAATGGCTGTAATTTCAACATCCATAGCCTTTCTCCATTTTGGTTCTTTGACAGCCATTTCAAAACTGATAATTATCACAATATGAAAACAGAGCAAAGTGAGTGGGTGGGTCTTCAGATTGATCAATTCCAATTACCTCATAATCATACATCCATGTTGGTCTTCTTCGAACACGTTTAGGCCTTTGTGACTCAGCTGCAAGTGGGCTTTGATCAGCTATTGGAACATTTTGAATGACTTCCTCTTCTTGCTCATTCTTTATAGGTTGCTGCCCTTTCTCTTCATCATCAAAATCTACTGGAATACTTTCTTTAACACCATTTTGATTCCATGACTAGGTGCCTTCATCATCAAATATCACATCACAGCTGATGACAATTTTCATGGTGCTAGGATTGTATAGTTTATAAGGTTTTGATGTATCACTAACACCAAGAAAAATGCATTTTTCTCCCTTGTTATCTAGCTTCCTCCTCTTTTCATCTGGAATATGGGCATAGGCAATACACCCAAAAATTCAGAAATGATCTACAGCAGGTTTCCTTCCACTCCGTGCTTCCTCTAGTGTCATATTTTGAACAGCAAGTATGGGACTTCTGTTCAATATATGAATGCTCCAATTAATTGCTTCAGGCTAGAAACTTTTTGGAGTGCTACTTGTTGTTAAAAGGCTTCGTACCATATTCATAATAGTGCGGTTCTTCCTCTCGCATACACCATTCTGTTGGGGTGTATAAGCTGCTGTCAGCTATCTTTGAATGCCATGATCTTCACAAAAAACTTCAAATTTGGTTGAGCAATATTCTCCACCACGATCTATTCGGAGGGTCTTAATGGTGTTTCCTGTTTCATTTTCCACACGAGCCTTGAAACTTTTAAATGCACAAAAAGCTTCTAATTTTTCCTGTAAAAAATAAACCTAAGTTTTTCGAGTATAATCATCAATAAAGGTAGTTAAGTATCTTTTGCCTCCATTAGAACATGGTGTTATCGGCCCACAAATGTCAGAATGAACAGGCTCCAATGCTTTCTTCGCTCTCCAAGATTTTCATTATGGGAATTGATTACGGTATTGTTTGCTAACAACACATTCTTCACAAACTTGAGAAGATGCTGTAATTTGAGGAAGTCCCGTCACCATGTTCTTTTGTTGGAGGGTCTTCATTCCACCAAAACTCAAGTGGCCATAACGAAAATGCCACAACCAAGAAGAATCCTTTACTTCGGCTACTAAACAAGATTGCAGACTTGTAATCTTCAATGGAAACAACCTATTTGAACTCATTTGCACAACAATGGCTCCTCTAGTAGGATCATAAATCTCACAAACACCCTTTTGAATAGTGATTACATAACCCTTTTCTTGCAATTGGCCAGCACTTAACAAATTGCTTGTCAAGTCAAGAACGTAAAAGACATTAGAAATTGTTTCTACAAAACCATTCTTGGTTCTTATCTCTATATCACCCTTTCCCATCACCATCACAGTAGAAAAATCACCAAAACTTACTGTAGAACGAAAGCATTCATTTAAATAAGAAAAAGAAGACTTACTTCCACACATGTGATTACTGCAGCCCGTATCAACATACCAAACATCATATTCAGGTTCTTGATTAGCTTGAACAGCCATTAACAAAGTTTCCACTTCCTTCTTTTTAGCAAAATTTGATTGCGGTTCCTTTTCTTTGTCTGTAGGCAGTCTAGTATAACATTCAGAACGATAGTGTCCAAATTTATGACATCTAAAGCACTCTACCTTGGATTTGTCAAAATGTTGATCTCGTCCTCTGCCTTTGCCCTAAAATTGACCATCATCAACTTTGAAATACCTGCCGCCATCTCTATTGCCTCGATCTCCCCTTCCTCTACCTCTACCTCTACCCCTTCCTTTAGAGTTTGAGAATGAGTAGAGGTAGAAGCCTTTAAAGCTTTCTCCTATGAAGTTGAACTACGGTTCATCTTCTATTCATGGACCAACAAGGAGCTCTACAGTTCATCAAGAGAAAATGCATCTATGTCTTTCGATTCTTCAATGGAACACACAACATAATCAAACTTTGGTGTTAGAGAACGCAATATCTTTTCAACAATGGTGACATCTTCCATCTTCTCACCATGAAAGCACATTTTGTTGCTAATCTCCATAGTCCTGGCACAATAGCTGGTGACAGATTCTCCATCCTTCATTTGTAGAGTCTCAAAATCTCTTCTCAAAGCTTGAAGCTGTGCACTCTTCACTCTAGCAGAGCCTTCATATTTCTTCTGCATGGAATCCCAAATATCTTTGGATGTTTCTTTGCTAAGAATTGTTTCCAAGATGGGACGATCAATTGCCTGGAAAAGGCAATTTTTTGCCTTCAAATCTTTGAGCTTTCTCCCTTCCAACTCTGTTTTTTGGGCATTTGTCAAGACTGTATTTGGTGTTGGTGCTTGAATTCCAGATTCAACAATCGGCCAATACTCTTTGGACCGTAGAAAATTCTCCATTAGCATACTCCAATGGTCATAGTGACCATCAAAACGTGGGATTGCCACCTGCACAAAATTTGAATCTAAAGCCATCAATACTGTTTGGAGACTCTTTCTCTCTTGCTCTTCTCACTGGCTCTAATACCACTGATACAAAGTTAAGAAAAAACAAAAAACAAAAGAGACGTATTTGAATGGAATGGTAAAACTCTCTGCATTTTATTGATAAAGAAAGGAGGCCTATAAATAGGCTTTACATCAGAACTGAAACCACATGAAAATAGGCATTATAAACCAACTCCTATTAACTAGGAAACAAACTACTAGACTTCTAATGACTAGGATAGCAACGTGAGACACTTTCTCAACCATGAAATTTGGCTGAGATCAAATAACCAAAATACCTAAAGACTTGGTCAAACTACCAAATATCTAAAGATACTTTCAATAAATATTATAAAATAAAACATTTAAATCTTAACATCGAGAACTATTTGTGGTTGTCTAAGTGATTCAAAGTGTCGACTTTTTAATGTTTCAAAAGCACCACAATTCGGTACATGACTATAAATTTATGTCTTGGGATTGTATTCTAATGATCTTGATTGGACTACATCGGTCTTTATTATTATTATTATTATTATTATTATTATTATTATTATTATTATTCATCTTGATTAAATTTCATTTGTATTTTTCCCCCTAAGCATTTCAGCTGTAGTAAGTGAAATTAAAGGTTTTAAGGAATAAGGATTGTGCGAATGTTTTTCATGAACAAATGTGGGACCCAATCATAATTTATCTGAAATCTTTCTTTGAAGAACCTTCATTGTGTTGGTCCTTCATGTGTTTAAAGATGTTGGTTCTCAAAGTTATCACAAGGTTTCATTCAATTGTGATCTCTCCAGCTTGGAGGACAATCGTCTTATGTGTTTCAACAGAAGTGAAGGATGATCGTTTGGTTGTAGCATAGGCATAACTAGAGGTTTTAGGGATTGAAGATGATGAAGGCCTCTTCTTAGGTGTCATAAGAGCAGAGTCTTTAGCAAGAGAGAAGAAGAAAAATAACTTGTGAGTTTTTCTTTGAGCAAATTACACTTACCTCCTGTGAGGTTCACAAAATTACGCTCCCTTAAATGTAATAGGAGATGAAAATCTCACCCAAAGGTTTTATAAATACAACAAATAAGTTCATCTCCACTCACATTTACTTTCCTAATGGAATATTCTATCATATAAGAGTGTCAATGTAAGAGAGAATGCAATTATCAATTGCATTATAAAACTTCAAAGGTGTGAGTGTCATTTATTGAAGCATTTGAGGGTGTGTGTCATTTTGTGAAACCTAAATGGAGGTTGGAGTAATTTACCCTTTTTCTTTTAAGGATGAGTTGAATAATACAATAGAATAGAGCATCTTAAGGATAAAATTCAAAAACAATCCCTAAAGTTTGGATTAATGTCATGTGTTACCAAAACATTTCAAATACTATCCTTCTTTGATTTTAAATAAGTAAAATAAAATTATTTTTTTGGAAACCACTTCTATACTATTTCCCAATAGCCAAGAAACTTCAAGCAAATAGCAAATGAAAATAAAAAGTTAACGTCTTGCATTAAGACAAAGGTTGAACTTATCATGCAATTGCAAATACCTGCAGTGTTTGAGAGAATCTCTCAATGGACTTTGGAGCCTTGAATTAGACACTTTTCTATGTAAGGTGTAGCTAATTGAGCAACCAACCGAGCAAAAGAGGTCAGAGGCGGAGGTTACAAATTTACAATCAAAGGTTTCTTGTCCTCTTCTACATCTTGGTTAATCTGTGTGTACATATATGAAGCAGAAGTTGAGTTTGACTTTAGGCTTGAGATTTGGAGTAGAATTTGCTAAAATGATCAACTTGAGAAAGTATAGCATATATCACACAGCATTTCATGTCACAGAGTAAAGATAGACACGCCAAAGCACAGGGAAAACAATGCAAAAAAATTAAAATGTAAGATACGAGCAAAAGATGTGGCATATATACACATATATAAGAAAGAAGCAAAAATGAATGTCAAATTATGAGATTAGACAGAAGAAAAACTACAGCACTGCTGTTTTCGATAAAGTATTCATTTAGTGGCCTTAACAGAGCACATGAAAGATGAGAGTAATGTAATTCAACACCAGCATAATTTTCCCCCAGCCACACTGTCCATACCTTCTCATCTCAGATTTAAAAAAAATTGCATGTGTCAGTTTGAATAATCTTGATTAAGACATAAGCCTTCCAAGAGTATATATAAGGCTATATTATGGTAATTGCTAACTTTCATTCAAGTTTAAAGCACAAGTTCTCCAGTAATATTCTCTGAAATAAGCATATTACAAAACAAAAATGAAAAACTTGTGTTATATGTTGGCAAAAGTAAATATTAAAAGCAAAAAAAATGAGACTGTTTGTATAATTTTTTTAGGCTAAAATGCAAAACTCGTCCTTTAAATTTCTCTAGAATTCATTTCAGTCCTCTAACTTTCTTTTCTTTCATTTTAATTCTCTAAATTTCAAATTTATTCAATTGAAAACTTTCCATCGAATTTTGTTCAAATTTTTTGCAAAAAAAAAAATCTGGAAAATATTCTTCATCATTAATTCAATTTAATTTTTTTAATTTAAAAAAAAATTAAAAAAATTGGAAAATTAACCACAACGTATAAAAAAAGTTGATCGAAAAATCATAATTGAATAAACTTGAAAGTTATGAAAGCAAAATTAAAGGATTGAAATGAATTCCGGTGAAACATAGGGGGTAAGTTTTATATTTTAGCCTTTTTTTTTTTTAATATGAAGAGGGGCAATTCGTTCGAAGTTATATAAATAAATGGGAGAAATTAAAAAAGTCAAGGAGTTCACCCTTAGACAAAGTAAATATTCAATTCACATTCAAATTAGTATAACAAATTCAAGTAGTATTTTTTTTTTTCTCTTTTTATGAATATAGGCGTGCGAAGTTTTTGAGTACTTGACCATTCCCTCAAATATGGGTGAGGCAGGCTAAAGGGTTAAGGGGGACGATTCCTAACTTCACACCCTTAAGGGTTCGTTTGGTTTGAGGGATGGAAAAGTGGGAAGATAGAAAATGGGGAGATGATAAAAAGTAAGGATAGAAAAAAAAAAAAAAAAATTCTCTCATATATGTTTGATTGGGAGGATGAAAAAGTGGAGAGATGTAAAACTATGGAAAATGAAGTTGATATAAATTTACAATTATATCCCTCTTAAATATAACAAAAGAAAACACAATTTTTTATACACTTATTTATTTAAAAAATTATATATGAACACTTCACTTTTTTTTTTAAAGTTTTTATTTTAAAAGGTAGAAGCCGGATCCAAAATTGGTGAAAAAAAAAAAAGAACGAGAAGGTAAATTCTGGCCTCCCCCTGTGGCATGACTATCAGTTGTCCATTTGGATGATACTATGGAAGAAATTGATAAAAACAAAAGATAGACAAAAGGTGAGATAAGCACACAACAACAACAACAACAACAACAACAAAAAACCCAAACAACGAAGTATACAAACAGTGAATAGAAGAGATAGAAATTAAAAAAAAAAACACGAAAAAAAAATTACGAGCAACATGAACCAAAAAAATAAGAAAATATTATTAAGTTGGTTGAAACAGAGTCAAATGCCAATGATTACCTGAGATTTCCATGTTTAACATTACAGAAAGAGGGGAAAAATGTAATTGATTGGGTTGAAATAAAACCCTCCAAGTTTTCTCTAAAAATTGGAGAGATAGGATTTTGGTGGGCCAAGGGAGAAAATACCTGAGCCCTACCAAAATTTCCTTTCATTCCCCCTCCTAATTATCAAACACCTCTCTCACCTATTTTCACTCTTTTTTTTTTTCCATCCTCCCTATTTCACCTCCAACCAAACGGGACCTAAAAACCTTTTTCTCAACCAAAAAACTAATCATGAGCATCTTCCAAACTTAGAATAAATACTCACCATTAACCCACAAAAGGGGGATCACATTTTTCTCTTAGACGTGAAACTTCGACACAAAATCCCAATTAGCTAACAAGAATATTTACGATTCCAAAGCCTAGGGGTGGAAGTACTAGTATAGAGGAACTTTCCCTCTTTTCCTCACTACCGCTCTTAGTTTGCTCTTCTTAGTATCAGTGGGTTGAAATTTTGGACCTGTGTACATTTTCTAAACTTTCTTGTATTTTAGTTTATTTTGATTTCTCTTTCCACAAAGCACCATTAGCCTTTGTTTGCTATACGTTATGAATTTTGGGCTTGACTCTTCACAAAGATTAAGTGCCCACTTGGGGTGCAATTATAAACTAGTTTATTGCTTATTTTCCCTACTATTTTATGGGTCCCACGTGAGTCACAATAGGGGAGAGGGGATTTAAACCCCATGGTTAGGATTATGGGAGGTCGGTGGACTCATGGTTAATAAGATCATACATTTTTTAGAAAAACAAAAAACACACTAGTAATGATTTTGCTTGTTAAATAATCACATAAATTATGAGTTTATTCATTAAAAAAAAAAAGATTTGCATAAAAAAGATTTAATTCCTATTCCATCAATTGATGCATCTATCCTAACGAAGCAACTAGTAAATTTGAATGCTTATTTTATAGTGACACAAAATAGCTAAGCTCAAAATTAAGAATACAATTATCTTATTTCTAACAACTATAGGGAATAAATTTGTAATTTAAAGTGAAATTTGCTTTTGACATTTTTAGTTTACATAGATGTATTTTCAACACTTCAACATTGTTTAAGGGCCATTGGATTATTTTCAACACAACATTTTTAGTTTACATAGAGGTATTTTACTCCTTCACAAATCAATGAATTTTACTACGGATAGAATTATTAATTATAATTACCTATAAATCTTTTATCATGTTTTTTGAGCTTATTCATAGACATGTTATTATGTATGAGCTTAGCTCGTTTAATAGTCAAGCTTAAATTTGGCTTAATTTTGGTTTATTTGTTAAAAAATTGAACATAAATAAGAGAAAATGAAAGATTCTTTTTCCTAGTTACAATTTAAAAACAAAGTAAAAGAAATATATAGGAAGGATGTAATCTAAGTCTTAGGTTGTGTCAAGTTCAAATTGATAATTTTTTCAATTTGTCTAACCCAAAGCAACCCACCATATTTTTAAGCTTATTTTCTTACCCTTATTTTAATTTTAAGTTTGATTTATTTTTTAGAATTGGTTTTGATGAATTTAAAAATTTGGAATATATTTAGGCATATTATGTGAATTGTAATAGTATATATTGAAAAAAGAGTGCTTAAATAGTTAATGGAATTCCAAATTTTACAAGTGATTAAACATACATAAGTATAACCATTCAACCTAGTCCAACCAGAGCCATGTATGTTAATAAGATATTAAATATATAAGTTTATTTTGAATTTTTTTTTACTATGCCGCTAATTTTATCTATATATTCTTATTTTTTCTAGATAATTTTTTTAATGTTCCATCTCATGAATATTTGAATTTAGGAGTCCTATTTCTTTTTTAAAAAGTTATTTTTTGGAGGCTAAAGCATAATAATAATAATAATAATAATAAATAAATAAATAAATAAATAGTTGACATTACCTTTGTATTTGCACCTGACACACATGTTGTAGCTGCGTAGGAAAGGGGGGGAAAATCTAAAGATAAGGATGAATGAGAAACCAAAAGGATGGGGAAGAGATAAAAAAAGAGATGATATAAATGGTTGAAAGGGTATTTAAGTAAAAACATGCAACATTTGTTGTTTTCTTTGCCGGGTAACATACATCATCAAGGTAGCATTGTTTTTCTTGATTTCCCAATTAAAATAGGATTATTTTAGTAAAATCATGCTGACTTAAATAGTGCCCATGCAGATTTAACGGGTGCTGTCCAGCACCCGTTAACAAAAGCCATCAATGAAACTCGAAAAATCAAATTATGGTAGAACTTGTGAACTTCGGACAAAACGTGTAGAGTAGGTATAGTGCAATAATTTCTCCCTCCGTCTAAATGATTAACTGTCGATGGCGCCAGGACCTTAACTTTTCCTATATACTTTTTTTTTTTTATTGCAACTTTTCCTATGTACTATGTACTAACCAAAAGTAAAAGGTAATTTCCCCCTCTGTCCAAATGGATTAATTGTTGATGGCCCCAGGACCTTAACTTTCCTATGTACTAACCAAACATAAAGGGGAAATACTAGCCAAAGTAAAATCCCCATTTTCCATTCACTCAGCAAACAATTTTTCCATCACCTACTTTTCAGCCCATCTTTAATCGGATTGGTCTCGTTATCTCTCCCAGACTCGCAACTCCAACATTGGTTCTTTTTATAAGCTCGCTCGTACACGTGCTTCTCTGAAGTTCAAGCTCAGTCCATCAAAGTCTTGAAGTCACGACTCCAACAACAGCAGCAACAAAGACTACATCAAAAGTACCGCAGCCTACAGGTATCTCCAAAACCCTTCCACAGATCAACCACTTTTTTTTCTATTTCTTTCATCACTCGTACAAACATGCAACTTACTTTACACCTTGAACACGTCCCACAACCAAATGTATATGCCAACTCCTCCAATCAACTCCCCATAGCCAGATCCATTATTAATAATGAAGACATATGGGGTCTTAGGCGAAAAAAAAAAATTAAACTCTTTTATCTTGTTTTAGATATAAAATTACTAATTAACCTTGTATATTTTTTTTTCATAAAAAATCTATGACACAAAAAATTTGACAAACTTTTCACTTTTGTTGATGTGCCAGCTTGATAATGATGAGTAGAAATATGACGTTAGTAATAAGCATAAATAAGAACCAGTAATATTTTGTCATCTTAATTGTTGTAAAATAACTTTTTTGTTTGCTTTTTTTTTTTTTTTTGAAGTGCTACATTCACAATAAGTCATAGATGTTAAATTGTTATTAATTTTAATTTCAATTCATTACTTAGATTACTTTATTCCTTACTAATAATAGACAGAAACAACCTCTCACGAATAATAGACCGTAACAACCTAATATTTAAGATTTATTATGCACATAGTAATTTTTTTTAGATAAAAAATATTATTTTATTTATTAACTAATATCTAGATTTAATTAAAATAACCCTAATAATTAAAATTTAGGGACCTTATTAGAAGGTCTTCTTTTGCCTGGGCGCTTTAGTTTTTTATTTTTATTTTTTTGGGAAAGGGCTTGGGGGCTTTAGTTTAACTGTCTCACTTGCCCGCATAAAACCAGCCCTGTTTATAAGCCCTTTCATCAAACCCAACACACACCCACCCACCGCAAACTTCTACCAAAAAGAAAGCTTGAACTACCCCAACATTATCTCCCAAAAAAAGAAGAAGAAAAAGCGCGCCTCACTGATAAAGCCAACAAAACGCAAAAACTAAAGGAATGATATAAAAGAAAACTAGAGAGAAAGCCGAATAGAAAAAAGAAGAAGAAGAACGTTTGAAACTAACCCACTTTTCGCCCAATTCGACGACTCCGGCAGTCAACAACGGGTATCAACCCTCAGAAACCAACTCCGACAAGTCAAATGATGGGTTTCCTATTTTGAAACCGGAACCACCAAACTCGATCGACGAGCACTTCAAAGAAGGCTGACTGTATCCAAATCCAGCGATGATTAGCCTCTTCTTTGCTAAGATCTGGCCACGTTTGTCCCTCCTTCGCATAGATCTGACAACATTTGGCTCTCCTTCACTCAGATCGGACAATGTTTGGCTCTCGTCAGCCCAAATCTGGTGACATTTTGATTTTGGTAGTTAGTTAGAATGTTTGAGCATATGACCCATTCATAGTTAACTCAAATTTGGTGGGTTTTTTGTAACGCATTTAACTTGGACAGGTTCTTAAAACAATTCAAGAATTTACTTCAAACAGTTTATTTATCTAACTTTAAAAATTTGTTCTTATTTACTTTTATGAATGTCTTTTGGAAAAAGAAGAAGACTATTTTAAAGAAAGAAATCAACGAATACAATATCATTCAGGATTTCTTAATTATAATTTCCAAAATGTATGATTTTAACTTATATAAAGTTCTTAATGTATAAATGTATATACTTGAAAATGGTTTAATTTTTTTTTTTAAAATTTCGTAGTATTTTTCTCTAAAGGAGTCATTCCTACATATATATATATATATATATATATATATATATATATATATATATCTGTTGACATTTTATAAATATATATGTTTAATTAAATTAATTTTGCTTTCATAATTGTATCTTTTAATTATATGTTTCTTTAATAAGTTAGACTCACTAATAAGTATGCTTTTGTAACTTTCATTTCTAATTTTGTATATTTTTCTGAGTATTGACGTTGTCTATTTGTATTATGTAAGTCTATATGTTTTTTTAAAAAATTGTTGAATTTTTCGAGATATATATATTGTGGACTTTGCAACCATTATGTCATTTATCATGAGCACAATTTTGATGACGATTCCCCATGAGACTGAAGAATCCTGACCCAGCAGCTCAGGATAAGATAGCAATGCGGTTACTATTCAAATTCAGCACCAACCACTAATATGAACAGTACCTGCATCATCAACAGTACGAGCACCTAGCAGATTCCCCGACAAGTTACCATTTCAACAGTGACCATATCCGAAAAAGCAAGGGGACAAAGCACTATTCATTGGAACAGTAAAAGTTACTGTTCACCGACACAATCATTCAGAATTACTATTGCTTTCGGTGGAAACAGCTTTCACCTCAGTAAAAGCAATTTACTCTCCGTAATTTCAGCAGTCTTCAGCTAGCATCCAAGGCTCCCTCCAGCCTATATAAGGTAGCCATTTCTCCATTCTGAGGCAGGTCCAATTTTAGGAGCAACTTCAGCAACTCCAAAAGTCCCTCCTCTTCCAGCCAAGAGTATAGCATCACAGCTTTGCCTCCTCTTTACAAACCTTAGCATTGTAATCAGATGGATCTAGCATATTTTTATAATATCATGGCCTCAGTCGGCCTTTATCTGTATTTTCCGCACATGGCCTCAGCCGGCCTTAGCTTGTAACTTACCCCCCTTTTGGTATCAGAGCCAAGTTTGGCCCGGTCGGAGTTGTAAGTTACTGTTTATTATTCAATCAAGTTGGTCGGCACTGCCGTTATAGTTATCCAGATTATTTTGGCATTATAATTATTTTGAATTATTTTATGGATATATCTCCTATACCCCATATTTTGTTTTACATCTATTTCATGATAACTCTTCCATTCCCATTTATTTATTTATTCGTCTGCTATTATTTCATCATTTTCTATTACATCTGCAAATAGTAGGCTGAGCCTCCTTCTAACCATTCTATTTGTTATTCTGTGATTATTTGTTCAGATTAACCTTTGCTTCCCTGTTATCCCGATTCTTCCTATTTTTGTGTTTAGCCCTAAAATTTGTTACAGATTTATATACCCGTGAGATTTGTTACCAAAGTCTGTGTAGATCTCCAAGCCTTAAAGTGGCCGAAAATCTTCCTAGGTTTGGTTTGGTCAGCCCGTGTGAAGCTGAGAGAAGGCGTGTTAGGGTGGTCCCCATTATTGGAGGAGAGTCCGACAGGTAGGAGTTCACAGATCAGGTGTCTATCCCATAGTTGTATATTTTTGCTTCAGATATAAAGGTTAGATCCACAAGTTTTAGGATAAAGGTAACTAGGTTGTAATCGTTGATTTAAACTTGTAACCCCAGAATCATGAATAGATTGTTTAGAAGTTCCTCTTCTACCAGCAGTAGATGTTCCCAACCTACTTCCATTCCAGATATCCCAGCAGACATAGGAGTACTTAATTCGGAGTCTTATAAGCTATCCGATCTAGATCTAGACATAGGAGATTGAAATATCCCAAAAGTAGCCACCAGCCAATTCTATAAGTCTTCATGGTCTTTGAGCAGAGCGTTCAAAACAGACTACCATGTTAAGACCATAGAACAAGTCTATGGAATAAACAAGGAGTACGAAACGTGCTACTTGTTATCCCCTTCAGCTATCCAGAAGCACAAAGACAAAGGACATAACTTCCTGTACATAGGATTAGTCCAAGTTGGAGTGAAACCACTCACCAGAAGAGGTTTGAACAGCTCAATCCTCATGGCCCTTAGAGATGCTCGTCACATCAGATTTGACGACAGCCTCCTAGGAACCATAGAAACCAGTCTTAGCAACGGACCCATCCATTTTAACTGTTTCCCAGATTTTTCTATCTATCTCCATGACAGCACAGTTATCAAAGCTCTCACACTCAATATTAAGACCCATGAAACCCTCATGACACAGGGAACCAGTCAGATCACCTTGATATACAGAGTATACTACAAGTGCATAAGAACGAACATGAATGTTGGAGCACTTGATAGGAGAAAGAAAGGTGAGACAACCCTCATCCAGACCACTGACCCTAGCGCCAAGATTAAGGTTCCAAGAACCCTCAAATGGTCAGAAGTCACTTTCCCAACCAATTGGACTTTAGAGAATGAGAACCATACTCTACAGATCCAAAACCCAGCCCAGAATCCAGATCTAGAATTTGTCCAACAACTAGCCGACGGCATGGTTAGGTTAAGTTTTGACAGATCTAGGCTTAGCACTCCTCTAGATTATGAGTGTAGACAACCTCTGGATATATCCCGGTTTAGATCTCCAACCAATCTACAACAGCCCCATAGGCAGTCACCTATCTACCTTAGAGATAGATCTGCATCCCAGTGTAGCTCAACCAGACCTCTAGGATCACCATTCCCTTGGTCTAGAAGAGATTTAGGTGTACAACTTCAGGGAGTTAGAACCAATTCCCAACTCACCACACCTTGTTACACAGCCAAACAGGATTCGATTGTCAATGAGGAAGACGATCGTGAGCAATCCCCCCCATCCCCATCTGGAACTGATATGGAACAGCCTCCAGATCAGCAAGAAGAATCTCTGAATATCTTGTTATTAAACAGAGAATTTGTTCCTGACCTAGAAGAATTAGGTAAGGAGTTTAGTTCTGAGGAAAACAGGACTAAAAAAGAAGCTTACAAAGCCAATTATACCAGAGATCAAAAGGAAAAAGTATTTGAAGCATGGACGGCATTCATGAGGGAAATATCCCGTAATGTCCCCTTTTTCATATACTTTGAAAGGTATTTTGGCCAGCACAAGCAGTTTTGTGTCCTCACTAGAGCCTGGACCATAGAAGGACCCAATGCAACCAAGGAGGTTGTTAGGTCTAGCCACCCACCCCTAGAAGCCATAACCTTTAGCCATCGCAAAAAAGAGATTATAGCCTCTCCTTTCAAAACCACCACGGATAGGCTCTAACCAGTTGACAAGGTTATTGAGCAAAACAACTATATCAACCAGTGTCTAAATGTCATAGGAAAACAACTTGACAGGATAGAAGATAGGATCGATAACAAGGTCATCCTCCAGCCAGGAAGCTCTAGTAAGCCGATCCAAGCCCTAGAAAAACCTCTAGTCAAGTTACCCATAACTAGACACACCAGCCCCAGTTATCCTAAGGATAAGACAGCCTTAGAGATAGTTACCCAGAAGCTAGAAGAACTTGTAAAGAAGGAACCTTCATCAGTTAACGTTCTAGACATCCAAACAGCCTCCAGCAGTTCTAGCCAAACCTCTGACCAGGAGTTCGAGCAATTAGAAAACCAGTTTCAGGATTTAGAGGTAAAACGGCTTTACCATCCCGATCCAACCAACTCAACCAAGAATTGGTACCCTAGACCATCACCCCCTGACCTCCGATATGAGGAACGGAATGTTAGTAACCAATTCTCTGTATCCTCTGGTAGACTCTATGAATGGAACATAGATAGTTTATCATAACAGGAAATCCTAAACAAAATCCAACATATGACTATGGTAGCCAACAACTACCTGGACGAAGGCCGTCCCCATAAGGAAGTCATTGAAATGATGGCATTAGGATTCATAGGAAAACTCCAGCAATGGTGGAACAATTTCCTAACTGAAATGTCTAAAGAGGACATCAAGTATGCAATTCAGAATGATGAGGAAGGAAACCCCATCATCAATGAAATTGAACAAGGAATTCCTGATGGAGTCAATACCCTGATTTATACCATCATGAAACACTTCATAGGAAAACCCAGCAATATCACAGCTATGATTTATGAGTAGCTGAGTAACCTTAGGTGTAAAACCCTAGGAGATTACAAGTGGTATGAAGATATCTTTACCACTAGGGTCATGCACAGAAGAGATTGTAATTATCCATTTTGGAAGGAGAAATTCATTAATGGTTTACCAACCCTCTTCAGCCAAAAGGTCAAGGAAACCCTTTGCAGCCCCTCAGGTGTCATAGATTATGATAACCTAACCTATGGAGACATCTCTAGCACCATTCGAAGTGAAGGAATGAAGATGTGCAGAGATCTCAAAATCCAAAGCCAAATCAACAAGAACAAAGCCATGTACGAAATAGGACATTTCTGTACACAGTATGGCTTACCCTCAGTCAAACCTTCCAAGAGGAAATCCAGGCACAAAGGAAAAGAATCCTTTGATAAATCCTATAGGAAGAAAGCAACCAAGTATTATAGAAAACATAAGTACAAGACTGATGATTTCTATAAGAAAGGAAAATCCAAGGAACCCATTCCACAAGCATCAGGCAAATGCTATAATTGTGGAAAGAAAGGCCATTCCAAGAGTGAGTGTAGAGCTAAGGCCAAATCCCTTATCAATACCCTCATTAGTGACCAACCCAGCAAAAATGAGATCTTCAAGTTACTAGAACTTGACCGCTCAGACAGCGAGTCATTCAGCAGTGCTAGTGACAGTGAGCTTAGGCAGATATATAGGTCATCCTCTGATTCCTCTAGAACCAGTACCTCTAGTGGCCCGGATGAACCCACACCATGCAAAGATGATTGTTGTAGGAACAAAACCATCAGTGTTCTCAACAGGCAAGAAGAACTTCTTTTAGACCTCATAGAGGCTATAGAAGACCCTATCATCAAAGCTCAAAAGCTTACCCTTTTCCATCAGACCTTAGTCAAGGAAACTTGTAAACCTAGTCTAAGGATCTAGCAACCCAAGGTAGATTTAGAGCAAATCTACAATAAGTTTACCCAGTTTAAGAAGGAAGTTACGGTCAATGACCTTCAGAGAGAAATTAAGGAAACTAAGTCAGAAGTTAGAACCCTGAAGCAAGATTTAACCATTCTTAGGGTCGATTATGATCTTCTCAACTGAAGAATCCAGCTTTTGGAAAACACTTCTCATCAAAGCAATGAGGAAGGCCCCTCAGATGATGAAGTTGATCAAACAGTTAACCCTACAGCTGATCTTTTCCAAGAACCCAGCAAAGATTTGTTCTTAGAAACCATTAGTAGGATTAACTTCCATAAATGGCATTCCAAAGTTAGGATTGTCATCAGCAAAGATTTTGAATTTGAGGTTATAGCCTTAATTGATTCAAGTGCTGATCTTAATTGCATTCAAGAAGGAATCATTCCCTCCAGATACTTCAAGAAGTCTAAGGAGAGATTAACATCCGCAAGTGGCGAAAGAATGCAAATTGATTTCAATATCCCACAAGCTGAGGTTTGCCAGGGCGGCATATCCTTTATGACAAAATTTGTCCTTGTCAAAAACATGACAGATAGAGTCATCCTAGGAAATCTTTTCTTGTGTTTATTATATCCTTTAATCACAGACAATGAAGGAATCACAGCCCATCCCTTTGGTCAGTCTGTCAAGTTTGAGTTCATGAGAAGCCCCGAACCTTGAGAAGTCAGCTCCCTCCAAAAAGCTTCTATATCAAAAACTCTCAGTACTATCACCATCCTTCCATCGTCCCATAATCAAGCCCAGCATCTTGATTCAGCCAAAACAATTGATGATTCTTTTGACTCCAATCAATTGTCATCATGCATCCATCATGAAAATATTTGCATCTCTGCATCCATCAGTTTTAAAAGCAAAAGGTTTTTTAACAATTATTTGAAAATCTCAAATGATCCAAACCTTTCTTCGCAGGATAAAAAGAAAGCAATATTTAATACCACTAGTAAGTGGACGATGACTTCTTCAGTAGAGAAGAAGGGCAAGGGGAAAGTACCCGCAAGGGACTATCCTCAAGACAAAAGACTATCAGCGGGACAGTCTTTTGTAAAGCATGAAGGCGCATCCTCTACCAGCCATAGAGGAGCAATATCCCCTCAGGAAATTGTCCCTACAAAGGTGACATATTCCAGTGGTAATATGGCTATTATCCTACATGAAGTTTTATCCAGGAAATACCATTTCAAAAATGGAGCCTATACAAATTTGCCAGCCTCTATTAAATTTATCCTTGATAATCTACAGATGGCCTTTACCCAAAGCAGCAATAAACTTTTCCAAAAAACCCTCAAAGCACTAGAAATCCACCTAGTAAACCTTGAGGCAGGAAACCTATCATTCCCTAGTCAACTCTTTGGCAAAGAAGATATCCATTCCATGGATAAAAAGACTATCATGGGCACCGACTATGCTAGACTCAGTCTTAAGACTTAATCTATCTTAAGAAGTGCTGTTGCCAACTTGCTTCCTGAGATACAAACCAGTATTTTAGGATCCAAGGCACTGTTCGAATCTTCTAATGAATGGTTTGAGCATTTCAAAGTCTTGATCACCACTCCTTATCCAAATACAAATTTAGGAGATACATGTGATAACCCAGTTCAGAATGAGTGGGAGAAGTATTTTGGGAACAACCTTAGAGTCTATGAGCAACAACATCCTTTTCCAGGACTCCTCATAAACTTTGAAGTAGAACCTGACAAGGACCCCAGCTGGTTATCAAAAATGTTCGAATATGGCTTCATAAAAATGATCAAACTATCAAGCCATGACCAGATCAGCCAGTTTCCCCAGATCATTCAGCAGGTTGTGAAAAAAGTCAAAAGTCCTTTTGTTTCTATCAAATACTGGAGCACAATCCCACAATGGGAAAGAAACAACTGGATGGCAGTCCAACCATCCACTCATCTGGTCCTCATTAATGGCCATACCCACCAAGGGCCCTAGTATGAAGGAGATTCCCACTTATCCTATAGATATCCATACACTCTTGCAGACTGTTGGAAAAAGCATTCCACCAATGAAATCCTTGATAAAATGCAAGATTTATGAAGAGACTACCATCATGTTGGTAACACAGGAAGAATTACTGTCTTCACCAACAAACCCTACTCTGCCGCTATTCCGAATCTCCACAGGGTTGATTATATATATCTCGTTGAGCTCATTAAAAAAAATTCTCACCAATAAAAAAATTTTTTAAAAAATAACCTTACACAAAGAGTGTTCAATAATTAATATTGCATTATTTATGTATATATATACTTATATATTTTATCATGAATATTATACTATATATTATTGTTGTATTTCTAAAAAATCGGTCAATCAATTTTTAATTTTTATATTTTTGTAAAATATTTTATATTTTATTTAAATTTTAATTAAACCTGTAGCTAAGTCGATAACCCACTACTCAACCAATATGACGCAATGTCCTAAAAGCCCATACCATGTCAAGTCTGCTTCAATCCAATTATAATAACTACGCTTAGAGCATTTACAATGTGCTCTTGAAAGCTAATTTCCTCTCTATTTTGGAGAATAAACTCACCACTTTGGAATCCAACAAAGAACAAACTATTTATGCAGCTGAAATTTCTTTAAGAGCTACAGTGACTTTCCAGATATAATGAGCCACTACAGCTCTGTAAACCCTTGTTATTTTTTTCAACATCAACAAACAATCCCAACTAATAAATACCGCCCCAAAAAAATCCTTTACATTTGCTTGGTGTTTAGGGCCTTTGCTGAGTAAGTTGATGGATGAGCAAAATGGAATGAGGTCGGGACCGAGGAGATGACGAGAAGGACTAGAACTAGCAGTGGAAGGGATAATCACAACTGTTGTAGCACAGCAGTGGTGGAGGAGACTTTGTGATCTTGACGATCTAGAGATGATGGAGACAGGATGATAGCAGATATGGGTGGTTTGGGTATGACTCCTCCATTGAGTGGTCGAAGGAAAATAATAAGAATGAGTGAAAAAGAAATTATTAAAAATATAAGAAGAATTATTTGATTAAAATAGAGAAAAATAGAGGTTGTGGGAGGGTTGGAATAGTGAATTTGTAAGATAGGAAAAAATAATTTTTTTTCTTCAAAATTGGTTGAAAATATAAATCATGATGGTTTATTTAGACTTTGTACACTCAGATTGTTTAACCTAATTACTTAACCAACTTAAAACTTAGGTTTATTATTCAAATCTAGGTTAAACATAAACAATCATAATATTGAGCGTGAAAAAGTAAAGAAAACAAGAAATATAATAACCCAAAAAAACTAATAAAACCATCCCGTTTCAAGATTTAAAAAAAAAAAAAAATCTATGGAGAATTTAACTTCAACTATTTTCAAAACAATAAATTCACTAAATAAAATGAAAGTTTTATAATAGTTTTTTCCCTAAATCTAAAACTACCTCTTGTAGTATTTACTCACGTGACCACACACAATAGATTTTTCCCTAAATTTAAAGCTACCTCTTGGGAAAAGGACCATTAGTTCCACATACTTTTTTTAATTTTTCACAAACAACTTTAAGATGCTTTTTATGTTCTTCCATTGTTTTAGAGAACACAAGAATATCATCTATATAGACTAGACAAAAATCTTTAAGCTCTTTCAAGATTTTGTCCATTCATCTTTGAAAATCTTGAGGAACTATATTAAGTCGAAATTACATTACACAATTCACCTTAAAATCATTAGATCATTAAATATATGATCCGATCCAACCCAATCAAAATTGATGGGATCTTTATATAGCCTGTTCAACTTGGATTAGATCTTAAAAAAGGACTATGATTATCAATACAAATGATTTATTTATCTAATTTTAAAAACATATTTTTAAATTGTTTTATATTTGGTCTTTTGAAAAATATAAATAGAATTCTGTTAAAGAAAAAAAATCAACAAATACATGCAGTATCATTCATGATTTTTTAATGATAAAATGATAATCTCCAAAATGTATCTTTTTAATTTAAAGTTCGGAATAAAATACAAAATTTCAAATATATAAAATTATTTTCATTTCAAACTTTTAAACTAATTTCATAATATCTTTCTCTAAATAATTAATTCATACTTATATATGTGTTTCCATTTTCAATATACTTTTAAATTTTTTTCATAATCTTATCTTTTAATTATATATTTCTCTAAATAGATAAACTCAATATTATTTTAAGACTTATTATTTTACTTTTTTTAATATTGGCTTTATTTAGTTATATAATGTAAATTAAGGATTTTATCATTATAAATGTTTATCTTACACGAAGAATTTTCAAAAATTAATATTGTATAAGCCTGTCCTTAATTGCTTATATTTTTCATTAAAAATATCATTTTAAGATTGATCAATCAATTTTTAACCTTTTGACTTATTTTTGTAAAATATTTTTAATTTTATTTAAATTTTGATCACACGTATTATTTGACTCGTAACCTGCAAGTTGAAAGAATGACCAACCCATAGCTGTCCAGTCTAATGACCCAAGCCCATTCCGAAATGAAAGGCCCAAAATCCATTGTTGCCGAAAACAAATTAACCCGATCAGATTTTCTGACCCAATGCGCCCAATAAAGAAACAAAGAAGTCCAATAAAATCAAGCCTAGTCAATGGGTCCACAAACAAACCAACCCCTACGATTTACTAAATTACACAAACACCACTACATTTTATAAAATTACATTTTTACTCGTACAAATTGTGAGTAGGCTTGTTATCCAGGACAGACACGAGATAATTACTACAGTCTACAACCCAACATCTTTGAGAATGTGAATTATTGGGCTTTGCTCCATTTTATTGTCAATAAAATAAGAAATTTAGGGTATGAATCTAGCCTATACAAAAAATTAATCAGTATTTAGGCATAATGATTAAGGGTGGGTTTGGATAGGGAGGTTGGTGTCTATGTTTTACGTGTTTTTTTTTTTTTTCTTGCGCACAAATTTTAACAGCAGACATGATGTATTGTTCACCACTGTGCGTGAACAGTAACCGCACAGTAGTGCACTGTTCATGTACTTTTCAGTTTTTTTAAATTAAAAATGGGACCCGCAACACTATTCATACATTTAAAAATTATTTTGCTACAGTGTTTTCAATTTTCAGCTGTATCCAAACGGACCCTAAGTGTAATTATCATGGAACATGTATAATAAGTTAAAATTATATTAGATTTTATATCTATAATTAAATTTTTTTGCTAAAATATAAATTGAACCCTCTAAGTTTGGCTAATAATCATTTAAATTTTCTAGCTTTACTTTGGCTCAATTGAATCTTCTAAATTTCAAATTTATTCAATTCAAAAATTTTAATTTTGTTAGAATAGTTTCTGCTCACCCATAAAAACGCCGGATGTGCTTTTAGAAGTCCGGGCAACATTAGTATCCTTCCACTTCTAGAATTCTAACAGTACGTAAGTATTATCAAGCTCATGTAATAAAAATCAATGGCATAAAATAATTATTGCCAGTCTCAAATTTTTTTTGTTTTCCTAAGTCCATAAATCATAAGCTCGGTATATATTTCTGTCATGGTAAGTTACACAGTATCTTTATTTAGAATCACTCACTCTCTCTTTTAAATTTTAACCTGCAAGGCGTTAAGCTTCGAATATACATATATATGATGTGACAATCATCAAGGTACGTGATCATAATACCAAGAAGGCAAGCACCCTTTGGGTGGGAAATATTTGGTATTTGAAAACCACCATTGCAATTTGCAGATTATCATTAGCCCATAAAGTTGAATTATCTAGGAATTTTTATTACGTTGAACGATAATTATTTTTTTGATTTTTGTACTCTTAAACTATTCACAGAATTTTGTATTCTGTGTTTACATACACAATATCTTACGTATTTCAAGAGAAGGGGGAAAATAAAAAACCATCGAAGAGGGGTGCTTTCAACATGTCTCATAGAATGAGTCATCCTCATGGGGCTTCTTCTGAAAATATCGATCAACAAGGGCCCTTTTCCGTTCAATCTGTTACTGCAGAAACTAGTCCTCACATGGCTTTAGTGATTAAGTCGGAGACAAGTGGGCATGTCGCACATGAAAATCAAAATCAGACTTATGAGTGTGAGACCTGTAAGAGTAAGTGTTCTCTCTTTACCTCTTGCACACATGCAGTTACTCAAACAAAGTGACATGAGTTTTCGAATATCATTTGGAAGAGTTCTACAAAATCGTCTGTTCGATGTGTATTCTAATTTGCAAAGTAGCGACGTTGAGAATATTACAAACTGGATGATTAGTTATAATGATTTTATAAATTTTATCATATAAGATGCTATGTCAACATTTAAATACAACACAAAAAGTAATTGAGGAAAATATTTATTTTTTATATAATTTTTTTTGAGAATATATATATATATATACACACATATATATATATATATATATATATATATATATATATATATATATATATATTTTTTTTTTTTTTCTATAATTGATTTGACATCATTCACATTTATTATATGTCAATTTGTAAACTTTTTAGTAGTGAAATAATGGTAGTACCTTTACTAGTTTCTACTACAAAAATACAAATTTAACCATTTAAACCTTACAAATTTAACTATATAAGTATATAAC
This sequence comes from Castanea sativa, assembly GCF_040712315.1. NCBI lineage: Eukaryota > Viridiplantae > Streptophyta > Magnoliopsida > Fagales > Fagaceae > Castanea > Castanea sativa. The sequence continues at coordinate 340,167 of NC_134019.1, read as the reverse complement.
TGTATAAACCTTATAGGTTACACTTATCCGTTGCACAAACCATTTCTACTTGTATGAGTAAAACAAATGCACTAAGTTCTTTTTTTTCTTTTACAAAATATAATTTAAGTATATAAATGTACAAAGTTCCTTTTTAGAAATTTAAATCTCGTTTTTTTTTTGTCTATTACACTTTTGTAATTATATATACTTCTTGAGTGATCATCACATTAAGCGTGCAAGGTGATGTAAGAAAAAACTTTAAAAAGTTTGTATTCTTCACGTATTTTATTTTTAGGAACACAGTCGTCACATTTCTAACTCATATAGTTGGGTCTGGGGCATGACATCACCAAAACATTATTACTTTTGTTAATTCATTTACTGCTTAAAATTCTAGGGCCAGAAAACGCTGAGTACCTTCACCTCTATCGAGCTGCCCTAGAAGGTAATTGGGACAAAGCTAAAACAGTGGTGGAAAAATACCCAAAAGCCATTCGAGATTCCATTACAAAAACGCGTGAGTCAGTTCTTCACATTGCATTCGCGTCAAAACACACTGCTTTTGTAAAAGAAGTGGTGAAATTTTTGACTGACAAAGACTTAGAACGGACAAACGAAACGGAGATGCTGCCCTTTGCGTTGCTGCAAAATTAGGAACTGTGACAATTGCTAATATAAAAGATTGCACTCTCTCTCTAAATAGAAACTGTGACTTTATTGATAATGAAAAACGAATGAATACAATTTTGCTTCTAATCCTATCTTATATACAAGTTAAGACAAAAAAAGAAAAGTAACTAACTCCACATTATCAGGTGAAATTGTTACAATTAACTTCCAACTTCAACCTTACACGTGTACATAGATCAAACCATAGAATTTATCAACTGATCATAATGTGGAATTGATTCTATCAAATCCTCTATGATGCCACGTGTCAATCCCATTGTAACTACCCTTTTAGTCTCTTCCTGATGATGTAATATAGGTTGTGCTGCACTAGATTGTATCTGTTCTTGTTCTTGTGTTGGCACACTATTCTAATGTAGTGCACTTTGTGCTACATGTGATGGCAGCCTGTCCTGATGACTAATGCATGTCATGCCACACCCTATGCTCTGTTGCTGCCCTGTGCTCTATTGCTGAAGTAGACTTGCAGCTTTAACAGCTAAAGAGATGGTGAAAAAGAACAATAGGCTCCCATTGATCCGCAGTAGTGAAGAAAGGACACCACTTCACATAGCAGCAAAGCTCGGAAGTAGAGACATGACGTCGTATCTATACTCTGTGACTCCTTTCGAGGGTTTGCCTCCCGACGAACGCATGGAGATCCTTATGGCTACTATTACCAATGATATGTATGGTATGTCCCACATCTCAGTAACTGTGAGTTTCAGGCAATTAATTAAGAATTCCATAACATCGTTTTATGTCCTTAACGGAAATTTTAAATGGGCATGAAACCTTTGACAATGATCAAATGAATTGTTTTTATGGTCAGATATGGCACTCGAAATTCTGGAAAAAGATCGAACATTAGCAACTTCGAAAGATGCAAAGACTATTGCAGCATCGCGTGAGTTGGCCAAAAAACCCTTTGTAATTGGCAGCAAAAGTCGGCTATCACTCTGGGAAAGATGCTTCAACTTCTGTTAGTTTGGCTTGAACCCAATTTCCTACTTTGCATAGATATAACATTTCCCAAGTATGTGTTTATATTACATTAACACAATCTGATAACTTTACTCAAATCAACTTGGAATGGGAAGTAGCTTAAATCTCAATTAATTTGAGAAGATATGTACTTCCTAACGTTTGGAAATTTATGAGGTAAACCTTTTTCTATTTGAATTGTCTTCTCTGTCGTAATACTTGTACGTTTGTACCTTTCCTATTATAGACACGTAGGAGCAATGTAGGTAGGTTTCTTCTTTTTTATTTTTTTAACGGGGATGTAGAAGGTTGGATTTCTTCACATGCATAGATCTATTTATTTTTATTTTTATTGTTTATTCTTTATGTTATTTGAAAATAAGGTAGTCACTAGTAATCCAATAAGCACAACTAACCAGGAAAAAAAAAAATACTCCTAAACTTAGTTGTTAATCTCATTGTGCTTTGAAATTTTATTTTGAAATTTCAAATAAAATTTATTTTAAGCTATGTATATATATATAGAAACAACACACACATACACACATGGGGAGACAATATGAGATTTTAATATATAGGCATATTACAAACTCCATTCAAAAGTTATATAAATTTTAAGAGATGGTATAGTAAATTACACTATTTTAAGCAATGTGAGATAAAAAATTTTTTTTCTTTTTTTGAGAAACAAATACAAACACAAAAGAGAGGGAATGTAGATTTATCTTAAATACACACTAGAATCTTCCCTAAAAAATTATATTAACTTTTAAAGTAAGGTGAAGCAATTTATGCTATACATAATATACTCTCTTAAGCATCAATAGAATGAGGATAAAATCTTTCAATATTATTTCTTTATACGTATCCAATGTTTCTGCCTTCATAGATTATATAATTAAAATTTCTTTTTGACTTAATGATCTTTTAATTGATTTTTCCCCCTATATCCAGGGTTCAAATGTTTCAGTGACAAAGCTGTTATACAGGCATTAGTCCATGAATTGGTTGTTCGTGTCTTAAATGAAGTACAACAATTCGATCACAGCGGATTCTCAAACATTTTTTTACGAGCTCCACTTTTTGATGCTGCAGAATTTGGGAATGCTGAATTTATAATTATACTTATTCGTTCTCATCCTAATATCATATTGACAACAGACAACTTCCATCAAAGTTTATTTCACATTGCTGTTAAAAATCGGCAAGAGAGTGTCTTCAATCTGCTAAATGAGATAGGCCCTATCAAGGAAATAATTTTAAGCTATGTTGATATCCATAAACAAAACATTCTGCACTTAGCTGGAGAATTGGCTCCTCCAAGTCGATTAAATGTTGTACCAGGAGCTGCCCTTCAAATGCAACGGGAGTTGTTGTGGTTTAAGGTTGGTGTTTGTATTATTTCAAATTCTTTTTGCTCTGGATACAGTTATCAATTTACATCTCCTAAACTGCAGGAGGTAGAAAAGTCTGTGCCACATTCGTACTTGAAGATGAGGAATTCAGATAACCTAACACCATGGGAAGTATTTACAGATAAACATAAAGAGCTAAGGGGAGAAGGTCAAAAGTGGATGAAGGAAACAGTGAACTTTTACATTGTTGTGGCAACTCTGATTACCGCTGTTGTTTTCACTGCAGCTTTCACTGTACCGGGTGGCACCAATCCGGACACAGGCATCCCTATTATGTTGAAAAGTATGTGGTTTAAAATATTTTTCATATCGGATGCAATAGCACTGTTATCCTCTTCGGCTTCAATATCAATGTTCCTGTCAATTCTTGCATCACGTTTCACGGAAATGGATTTCCACACGAAATTACCAGCACAGTGGGCGTTGGGACTCATCACACTCTTCATCTCTTTAGCAGGCATGGTGGTAGCCTTCAGCGCATCCTGCTTTTTGGTCTTTAAAAGCGAAATGGCATGGCTTCCGAAAGCTATAATTGCTTTAGCTGGTCAACTGATTGTTACTTCTGTTTTCATACATTTGAAACTTTCGGATGATATCATCCACTCGGCTAGGTTTCTTTTGCGGCCACGTAAAAATAAACTCTTTTAGTGGATGTTCAATGATTCCAACTGGGAAAACTGTATTTGCTTGTCAAAGTAATTCCTAGTATCCGTCTTTATTGTTTCAAAAGTACGACAGATTGGTACATGACACTAAATTCGTGTCTTGAGATTGTGTTCCAGTAATATTAATCAAAACTTTCATTAGTCTTTGTTGAAGGCTGATTTTGTCATTTGTCATGCTCATACTTTGGTTGTAAGAGTTGGGCTCTTTTAAGGCCATAATATAGTTATGGGTGAAATTTGGATTGGTTCCACTGCGAAAAATAAATCTGTTTTACAAATAGCAATCTAAAAACTAGGAAGGAACAATAAATACATACATACATATATATTACCAATAGGTTTTATTATTTATCTAACATACTAGTTCCCAAAGCTAGAGGACTGTTAAACTATGGTGTAGAGAATTTCCACGAAATCCTAAAACTGTGAGAAACAAAAATAGAGAAAACACACACCAAAGAAAACTAATCACACGCACAAGACAATATTTACGTGGTTCAACAATTTGCCTACGTCCACGGAGTTGTAGGGATTTCAATATTATCAGGGAAAAATACAAAGTGCGGCTACAATTAACTTTTCTCTCCGGCTTGGGCCTCCACTCCATGGACTAAGCCTCAGAAAATCTCCCATTAAAAACCACGCAACATTATTCGGGTCGGATTGGGTTGTCAACCGGATCAAACACAACTAGGCTTCACAAAGCCCAACAAATCTCCCACTTGGAGACTAGTTCAGTCACCTACATCAGCCGCTATCTTCCAAAAACAATCCCTCATTCCTGCAACTCATCTTCCTGTCCTCAAACTAGAAGGCCAACTGAAGCTGCACACAGCTTCAGCTTTTCAAAAGTAACACCCTTAGTCAACATGTCTGCCGGGTTCTTAAATCTACAAATCTTCTCAAGTATTACCAGCTTATCTTCAACAAGGTACCGGATAAAGTGGTATTTTGTCTTTATATGCTTTGACTTTGAATGAAAAACTGAATTCTTAGCAAGAAAAATTGCACTTTGACTGTCACTATGTGGAATGTCCATCTCTTGCTTCTTACCCAATTCATCTAAGAAGCCATGTAGCCAAATCATCTCCTTTCCAGCTTCAGTAGCTGCAACATACTCAGCTTCTGTAGTAGACAAAGTAACAATCTTTTGCAAATTTGAGGCTCAAGATATAGCTGTACCACCCAGAGTAAATACAAACCCAGTAGTACTCTTTCTACTATCAATATCACCAACAAAGTCAGCATCTACATAATCCTGTAGTTTCAAACTTACACCTGTGAAGCAAAGACATGTATCTGATGAACCCCTCAGATATCTCAGAATCCACTTGACAGCCTCCCAATGTTGCTTTCCTGGCCTACTCATGAATCTGTTCACTACTCCCACTGCATGTGCAATGTCTGGCCTTGTACATACCATAACATACATCAAGCTGCCAATAGCTGAGGCATAGGGCACCTTGCTTATATAGTCCCTTTCTTCTTCTGTCTTCAGTGACTGATCTTTGGTTAGTTTGAAATGACTACCCAAGGGTGTGCTCACCGGTTTAGCTTCATTCATGTTAAATCTGCTGAGAACTTTCTTCACATATTCTGACTGTGAAAGTTTCAATGTACCATTAGCCTTGTCTCTAATGATTCTCAGACCAAGGATTTGCTTTACAGCTCCCAAATCCTTCATTGCAAACTGTTTTGACAATTACTTCTTTAGATTATTAATCTCCTCAATGCTAGACTTTGTAATGAGCATATCATCCATATACAACAGTAAAATGATGTAAGAATTGTCAAAAAATTTAACATAACAACAATAATCAGCTTCACATCTCTTGAACCCAATTCAATACATAAAACTGTCAAACTTCTTGTACCATTGTCTAGGAGCTTGTTTTAGGCCATACAAGCTCTTTCTCAGTTTGCAGACTAGATTCTCTTGTCCCTGAACAATGAACCCTTCTGGCTGAATCATGTAAATGTCTTCCTCCAAGTCACCATGAAGGAATGCTGTCTTCACATCTAATTGCTCAAGATGTAAATTTTCTGTAGCCACTATTCCTAGTACCAGTCTAATTATTGACATCTTCAAAATTGGAGAAAATATCTCTGTGTAATCAATGCCTTACTTCTGCTGGAACCCTTTAACAACTAATTTGGCCTTGTAACGTTTGTGTTGGGGACATATTTTTATGTAATTGACATATCTTTTAACAAAACGCACTTTACTTGTATTTGGGTAAATCTAAGTAGGTTCAAGATGATCATTACAAGTGGTTAAATTGAAGATATGAAGATTACTCATGAACTGCTCAAGAAAAGTGCAAACTGCAGGTCTCGAAACCTCCTCGACAGAATTTTGATCTATCGAGATTCATTAAAACTCGACAAATGTTTCGATCGATCGAGCTTACAAGCTTCAGATTATAACCAGCAACGTTTTTACTCTAAAAGGCTATTTGTTTATGGGTTTGTATAATTCTTATTGGACTAAGAAAGCCCAAAGTTTGTGTAAACCTATTTGGAATAGGAGAGCCCATTAAAGCTCCTATTTAAAGGAGGTAGAAAAAGAAAAACCTAACCCTAGAGAGTTTCATAAGGTTTTTTTTTTTTGGAAATCCTAGCCTCCTCCTATAGAAGAAAGAGTTTTTGCTGTGTTTCTTGTAAGCCTTTGGGTTTTGTGACCAAGCAAAGTCTCTTGCACCAATATTGAAGATCTTATTGGTGTTTCTATGTGAAGCTGCTGCAAATCAACTACAACAATCAAAGGGTTGCTGTGGAGTTAGTCACGATTGAGATTCGTGCAAAGGAGTAAGTCGCGTATTGGGAGTTGCGCAATTAGTTAGTCACGTACTTGAGAGCCGTACATTGAAAGGAGAAATTGTCACTACAGAATAAGTCCAATTGGGTATTGGGGTAAGGGTTTAACTGTAGGTTGGTAAGGTATTAGGATTCCTTTACTTGTAACCGCTTGTTGTGATAATAGTGAAATTTTGGGAGCGGTGACCTTAAAATCACCCGGTGGGATTTTTGTCGTGTAGGTTTTCCCCATTCGTAAACAAATCACCGTGTCATTTGATTTTCGCAGCATACTTAGTTTAATTAGTGATTTGTTTGTGCTACCACGCTTTGCACGTTAATTTGATTAATTAATAACTTGGCTAATTAATCAACTTAATTCATTACAAGGGGTCAATACGTTTTTGACCTATCAGTTTGCTATCATCATGCTCATTCTTTATTTTGTATACCCACTTGTTGTGCAAAGCCTTCTTTCCTGCTGGCAGTTTAGTCAATTCCTATGTCTGATTCCCCAACAAGGAGTCCATCTCATCCTTCGTGGCTAACTCCTACTTGCTCGAATTCTCATCTTGCAAGGCTTCATCATAGCATTCTAGCTCACCACCATTAGTCAACAGGAGATAATTTAGAGCCAGTGAATAATATTGTGGAGGTCTAATGGTCCTGGAAGATCTGCGGACTTCAACTACAGGTGTACTCTAATTTACTCGTGAATCTACATTCTCCTTATCTTCTTTACCCATTTTCTGGACAGTGTTTTCAGTCAATTCATCTAAGTTAACAAACTTAGATTTATCTTGATCTATCCCTATAACATCTGGCACTACAGTTGACCTATCCTTATACATAACCTGCTCATTAAATATTACATTTCTACTTTTGATGATTTTCTTATTTTGTTCATCCCAAAACCTATAGCCAAATTTCTCATCACCATAGCTAATGAAAAAACATATTTTAGACTTTGCATAAAGTTTACTACGAGCATCAGAATCAACATGAACATAAAAAACACAACCAAAAACTTTTAACTGGGAAAACTTTACCTCTTTACCGCTCCAAACCTCCTCAGGAAGTTTGAACTCCATAGGAACTGATGGTCCTTGGTTTATCAGGTAAGCTGCAGTGCTAATAGCATCTACCCATAAAGTTTTTGGTAGTCCAGCATGCAACCTCATACTCCTAGCACACTCATTGAAAGTTCTGTTCATGCGCTCAGCCACACCATTCTGCTGTAGTGTCCCAGGAATGGTCTTCTCCATCCTAATTCCTTGTGCAGCACAATATTCACCGAACCCTCCATCTATGTACTCTCCTCCATTATCTGACCTCAAACATTTTACTTTCAAACCTGTTTCTGTCTCAACCATAGCCTTCCACTTCTTAAAAGTTCCAAATACATCAGATTTATTTTTCAGAAAATAAACCCATACCTTTCTGCTTGAGTCATCAATGAAAGTGATGTAGTACCTTGAACCTCCAAGGGATGCAACCAGAGAAGGCCCCCACAAATCAGTGTGTACTAACTCCAATTTCTCAGCCTTCGGTGTCTTACCAGTTTTCAACATTTTTCTGCTTCCCTAAGATGCAGCTTTCACACATGTCCAAATCAATGGACTTCAATTCTAGTAGTTTTCCTTTTGACATCAGCATCTTCATCCCTTTCTCACTCATGTAACCAAGTCTGCGGTGCCATAGGCTTGTATCAGTACTTGCTTCAGCAATTGAAACTATGTCTCTTGGACTTGAGGTCATATAGAGAGTACTAGTCTTCTTTCCACGAGCCAATACTCTAGCTCCCTTTGTAACCTTCCAAGTACCACCAACAAATAGTATTGCATGCCCTTCATCATCAAGTTGTCCAACAGAAATCAGATTCCTCCTTAGGTCAGGAATATGTTGAACCTTCTCCAGTAACCAAACAGACCCATAGGGCAATAATATCCGAACGTTTCCCATACCCACAACATCCAAGACCGAACCATCAGCCAAATACAATTTACCAAAATCACCTACAACATAATTCTGTATGATTTCTCGGCGTGGAGTGGTATGAAATGAAGCTCCTGAGTCCAGAACCCAATCATCAAATGGACTATCTACTGCAAGAAGTAATGCATCATGTACTTCTTCTATTACAGCATTGGCAGAGTCATCTTCATTCTTCTTCTTAGGATTTTTGCATTGCCTCCTAAAGTGACCTGCTTTCTCACAGTTCTAACATTGTACTTGTTGGGCTGATCTAGATTTACTTTTATTCCGGTTAGAATTTTTGGATTTTGATCTGCCCCGGTTTGAATTTCTATCATTACCTCTGCCACTTGTCTCAAGGTTTAGGGTAGAACCAGATCTTGAGGTTTTACCTACATCTCTTCTGCGAACCTCCTCAGCCAGAATTGAATCTCGTATGTCGTTGTACTCTAGCTTTTCTTTTCCTGTAGAATTACTTACTGTCATCCTCATTGCCTCCCAACTGTTTGGCAAAGAAGCTAAAATGATCAATGCACAGATCTCATCATCAAAATCAATTTATACAGACGACAATTGATTTATGATAGTGTTAAATTCATTCAGATGTTGTGCTACTGATGCATTCTCTGCCATCTTCAGATTGAACAGTTTCTTCATTAGATGCACCTTGTTGTTTTCTAATGGCTTTTCATACATACCAGACAAAGCCTTCATCAAATCTACAGTGGTCTTCTCCTTCACAACATTGTGTGCAACAGACCTAGACAGCATTAACCTGATAACTCCTAGTACCTGTCTGTCAAGAAGAGCCCATTCCTCATCCTTCATAGTCGCAGGTTTTGTCCCCAAAAGAGGCAGATGCAATTTCCTCCCATAGAGATAATCTTCAATCTACATCCTCCAATACGCGAAATCTGTGCCATTGAACTTTTCTATTCCAGACACCTTTCCTGCTTCCTTTGCCATTGCTCCCATTCAAACCTAACCCTAGCCTTTGATACTAGTTGTAGAGAATTTTCACGAATTCCTAAAACTGTGAGAAACAAAAATAGAAAAAACACACGCCAAAGAAAAATAATCACACACACAAGACAGTATTTACGCGATTTGGCAATTTGCCTATGTCCACCGAGTTGCAGGGATTTCACTATTATCAGGGAAAAATACAAAGTGCGGCTACAATGACTTTTTCTCTCTCAAAACTGATTACAAAAAACCCTAATCACAAAAACTGCGTTTTCTACATCCTGTGCACATGATTCACAATGGGTTACAAAACAGGCAAAAAACAAATTCCATTAAAAACCACGCAACATTATCCGGGTAGGATCGGGTCGTCAACCGGATCAAACACAATTAGGCTCCACAAAGCCTAACACTATGAAACCTAAAATACTGGTTCCTAGATCTACAAGACCTTTAATCAGTGGAATCCAAAATACAGTTCTCAAAACCACAAGGCCTTTAATCGGCGGAACCCAAAATACTAGTTCTCAAAGTTATAGGGCCTTAAAGCTCTTGTGAGGTAAGCCGCTTCCTTTTCAATGTCGGTCTCATCAAAGTTTGAACTCTTCAATTCTTCAACCGACTTCAAAGCAACTTTTCGAACTTATGTGAAGGTAGTCCAATTTCATTGGTTTGGAGATATCCTACTGACTCACGGATTTTGGTATTTGAAAACCACTATTGCAATTTGCAGATTATCATTAGCCTATAAAGTTAAATTATTTCAAATAGGAATTTTTATTACGTTGAAAGATAATTATATTTTGATTTTTGTACTCTTCAACTATTCATAGAATTTTGTATTCCATGTTTACATACACAATATCTTACGTATTTCAAAAGAAGGGGGAAAAGAAAAACCATCAAAGAGGGCACTTTCAACATGTCTCATAGAATGAGTCATCCTCATTGGGCTTCTTTTGAAAATATAGATCAACAAGGATCCTTTTCCGTTCTATCTGTCACACAAGAAAATCAAAATCAGACTTATGAGAGTAAGCGTTCTCTCTTTATCTCTTGTACGGATGCTGTTACTCAAACAAAGTGACACATAAGTTTTCGAATAACATTGGGAAAAGTTCTACAAAATCATCTGTGCCATTTGTATTCTAATTTACAAAATAGTGATGTTGAGAATGTCAGACCGTGAGCCGATTCCACCTCAAAACCAATTGATAATGAGGAATGCACACTCAAATCTTTTATAGCATTAGATATCACACCATGCGGGCTTGTTTTTTGAGTGGTTATAGGGAGTCAAATTGTGGTCCCCCTAACAATCCCTCTCTCACAATGACATTCCCGTGACTTGAACCTATAACCTTGACTCCGATACCAAGCATACTAGAAAGTATGCCAGAGTGTATCGTTATTTTTATATGACTCATGTTTACATTCGTAGGGGGAGAAAGCCATAGGGGAGATGTATATACAAGGGGGAGAAGACATTTCTTTTCAAGAAAACCTTACTTTGTTTGTTTTTCTTGTTTTGCTTTATGGTGCTTTGAGTTACAATTAGTATCTATGCTTTGTTGCTTTCATCGCATTGTGTTTATGTGTTGGACATACAAACATCCTTATGCTATTGTGCTTTATTGGTTGCATGTTCGAATGATAATTTACTTTGCTACACGATCATTGTAGTCATTTCCATATGGCTGTTATGGTTTTGGTCAAATTGCTCATATGTTTCACATCATGTTTACTTGATCGCATTTTTATTTGTTACATTATACTTGTCCTTTTATTACTTGCTTTACCTTGAGGGTTTAACGTGTTTTGTGCAAGTGCTTTGGGTTACAGGTATATATGTTCCAAGTTTATCATAGGTTTTAGATTTAGGTGTAAGTGAGTTCCGCCATTGTTTCCAAACTCACGTTTAAGTCTAGAGTTTGTTATAGGCTGTTTTGTCATGGAATAGCCAAAGGAAGAGATTGTAAAGTTGTGATTGACAATTATGTTTTATATTGGCTTTATTCCATGACAAAAAGTGTTGTAATTTTTTTAATTTTGTTCCTTGTATTTTGTGGGATTTTATTGTATTGGGTTGAGTATTAAGTTAGTGAAGAATCGAGTATGAAATGAAAAATCAGTTTAGTTTCGCGACTAGCTCGCAAGAAGTTTGCGAGAAGGGTTTCCACGAAAAGGGTACGTGAGAAGCACATGACTAGAAGCTGAAGAGTTGTGCCAGACTGTCAATTTTGCGACTGTCTCGTGAGAAGAACCAACTCACGAGGTACCCGCGAAACATTCAGCCTTGAGGATTTTAAGTGTGATTTTCTTACCCTTTACCTATACTATATATACCCTCGTTACCCACAAAAGTATGAGATGCTATTTAGAGAGAAAAACTCTAGATAGATTTTCTAAAACGCAACACACCTATCTTTTAAAGAGAGAGCTACTCATCCTTAGTGAGAAATCATTCTAGCATCTTCTCATTCCCTCTCCCATTGTCATACCTTAAGAGGAGTTTTGTACCCAAACACAACTCACGCTTTGTCAAAGTGTAGAGAGTGTTTTAGAGCTTGGGAAGCTTTGGAGATGTGCAAAAAGAAGCCAGTGAGGCTTGGTAGATGCAATTGGGTGTATTGTGGGATCCGGAAAGCTAGAGAAGACATGACTCCGAGAAGTCTGTTGGTAGCAAGAGCTTGGAGGACTCAAGTACATTGGGTAGACTATACTTAGAGGGTATTTTGTTATTCATGTACTCCAACTTTATTCTCTAGTGGATCGATTTCAACTTGAAAGGTCGCGGAGAGGTTTTTCGCCAAGTTCTTTGGTTTCCTTTTCGATAACACATTTTGGTGTTATCTTGTGTTTGCATCTCTTTTTCCTTACTTTTGTGCTTTACTTTTATTGTTTATTGTTCATGTGTATGTACTATAGTAGATCTGGTGATTGCACTTCATTTACTCTTATTCTTCCCTTAGATAAGTTAGAGTAAAAACAATCTAGTTGTAATTCTTAATTTGGGGTCTAAACAAGCTTTTGTGTTTTAGCACAAATCCGAGCTTTTAGAGAATATTACAAATTGGATGATTAATTATAATGATTTTACAAATTTTATCATATAAGATGATATGTTAACATTTAAATACAACACAAAAAGTAAGGAAAATTATTGTATACTCCCGAAGCACCATAAATACGTACTCACTCTTCTCACATAAATGGTGGATCTCATTAATTAAATTCATGAGGGAATCCACCATTCATGTGAGGGGGGACTACGCATTTATAGTACTCCAGAAGTACCTAATAATTTTTTAAAAAGTAATTTAGGATAATATTTATTTATTATATAATTAATGTGACATCATTCACATTCATTACATGTTAATTTGTAAACTTTTTGGTAGTGAAATAATGGTATTACCTTTAATAGTTTCAATTACAAAAATGCAAATTTAACCGTATAACCTTACAAATTTAACTATATAACTGTATAAACCTTATAGGTTAGACTTACATACCCGTTGCACAAACCATTTCTGCTTGTATGTGTAAAACAAATGTATGGAAGTGGATGAAAGATAGCTTTGAATAGTGTGCTCATAATGAGTGACGGAGGGGTTGTTAGCATAAGACCATATAGGATTGGGCCTATTAATTGGGTACCTATGCGAGCAGCTGATTAGAAAAATCCTAACTTTAAGATTAAAAACAAGAGTTTATTTTAGCATCTTATTCAAAATAGAAAAGTGTGCTCAATAGAGTGGCGTCTGTCATAGTCTTCCATCCATGGAGAAACAATTCAAGCATCCTATCTCTGTCATTTGTGTTCTCACTCTATTCTAGGGTTCCATCAAACAATAGCACTAGGATTTGGTCTGTGAACGATACCAGGCACTTGTATTGTAATACCTACGCATTGACAAGCCAAAGGAACACCTTGAATTTATTGGTGAATTTGTACTCTTCTGCTATGTGCACAGTTCCATCAACGCTTACTTACTAAGACGTTGGGCTTGCTACTTTCTTTCACTACTTTAGATTGTGAGGATTGATGTTTTTTTTTTTTTGGTTCCATTTGGTGGTGCATTTGAAAAAAACTTTAGATGTGTTAGGACATATGTGATTCATGTTAGGAATATATGTCATTATAGAATTGACTAATTCTTTGACAACATACACTTTACTTGTAATTGGGTAGATCTAGGATGCATTTAATGCTTCAAGGAACAAGGTTTCAAGTTCAAATATTAAAGTCATGCAAGTCTATCTAAGAATCAAGTTTGTGGCTTAAAAAGCTGTTTCAGCTTGAGACTCGACAGTTGCTTGATAGATAGGGTATCTGTCGAGTTTTATAAAAATCAGTTTTCTAAATATGATTTCACTCCAATCCGTGAATCGATGTTAGGGCTTTCTTTCTCACAACTCTGAACATATATAAGAATTGTTTTAAGGGCAGTCACAGTTAATGCAACTTAATGCAAAAGTTTTTCACAAGCATATTGTGAACCAGAGACATATGCCCTAGTTCATCTTTCTATTCAAGAAGCTGCTGTGTTTGTACACCATAGAGTTTTGTAACCAAGAAGTTTTGTGATCTTCATCGTGTGATGAACTGAAAAACTTTGCAGCCAACATTCTTTCTCAAGTTGGTGATTAAGTCGTGTACTGTGATCTGCGCATCTATTGGTTAATCACTTACTGGGAGTCGTGTATTAAAAGAGGAAATTGTCACTACAGAACAACTCCAATTGGGTATTGGGGGTAAGGGTTTAGCTGTAAGTTGGTATAAGGTACTGAGATTTTTTCACTTGTGACCGCTTGTTGTGATAATAGTGGATTCTCGAAAGTAGTGACCTTAAAATCACCCGATGGGGTTTTTACTGTGTAGATTTTCCCCATTTGTAAATAAATCACCATGTCTATTTATTTTTCGCTGCATATTTAGTTATTTGGTGATTTATTTGTGCTACCACGCATATTGCATGTTGATTAGTATAATTAATTCACTTGGCAAATTAATTGGTTAATTTATCATAAGGGGTCAATACATTTTTAGCCTATCAAGATGTAGCTTTAATAAATTTCAGAGGCTAGTGATTTATTGACTCTTGGTGTTCAATAAAATATTGTGAATTTTTCTTCCAGTTATAATGGTTGTTTTAAGGAGAGGTTCCCCCTCTCTCTTTTGAATTATTGACCATTGATAATTATTAACTATAAAGTTATTTTTGGGAGAAAAAAATTTGACTTTTAGTGTGACCTTACACACTTGTAAAGCATTTTTAGAGATTTGAATCTCGTTCCTTGCCTACTATACCCCAATAATCATCTATTCTTATTGAATGACCAGCAAATCAAGAGTGTAAGGTGGTGTAAGATGAAACTTTAAAAAGTTTGTATTTGTCACGTATTTTTTTTTTAGGAACACAGTCGTCACATTTCTAGCTCATATAGTTGGGTCTGGGGCATGACATCACCAAAACATTATTATTTTTATTAATACATTTACTACTTAAAATTCTAGGGCCAGAAAAAGCTGAGTGTCTTGACCTCTATCAAGCTGCCGTAGAAGGTAAATGGGAAAAAGCTAAGAGTGGTGGAAAAATACCCAATAGCCATTGGAGATTCCATTAGAGAAACGCGTGAGTCAGTTCTTCACATTGCATTCGCATCAAAACACACTGCTTTTGTAAAAGAAGTGGTGAGATTTTTGACCGACGAAGACTTACAACGGAGAAACGTAAATGGTTATACAGCCCTTTGCTTTGCTGCAAAATTAGGAACTGTGACAATTGCTAAGGAGATGGTGAAAAAGAACAACAGGTTCCCATTGATCCGCAGTAGGGAAGAAAGGACACCACTTCACATAGCAGCAAAGCTCGGAAGGAGAGACATGACGTCTTATCTATACTCTGTGACTTCTTTCAAGGGTTTGTCTCCCGACGAACGCATGGAGATCCTTATGGCTACTACTACCAATGATATGTATGGTATGTCCCACATCTGAGTAACTGTGAGTTTCAGGCAATTAAAAATTCCATAACATCGTTTTATGTCCTTGTTAGAAATACTGAATTCAATAGTATTGTATCTCTCACTGAAAGAATATACATGAGTGCCTTTATATAGGAGGCATATGAGTGCAGTACAAGTAAATATGAGTATAGTACAAGTAAGAGTGCTATACAAGTAAGAGTGCTAAACAAGTAAACTAGTATGGGCCTAAAGCCCATAACACTATACATGTTAACAGCCCCCCTCAAACTCAAGGTAGATGTGAGTCCAACTTGAGGTTGTCAACCAAAGTACGAAGGCGTCCCTTAGGATGTGACTTGGTGAAGATATCTGCAAGTTGATCTGTAGAGGAGACTGAGATTAGCTTGAGAGCACCATGGACAAGATGATAACGGATAAAATGACAATCGATCTCGATGTGTTTAGTTCGTTCATAGAAAACATTATTGTGAGCAATATGAATAACACTCTTGTTGTCACAATAAAGAGGAGTAGTAGAGGATGTAGACACACCTAAGTCTTTGAGAAGCCATCGTAGCCAAAGAAGCTCAGATATGGTATCAACAAGGACACGATATTCTACTTCAGTACTGGAACGGGCCACATGAGTTTGTTTCTTACTTCGCCAAGAAATCAGAGAAGAACCAAGAAGAAAGCAATAACCAATAGTGGACCTGCGATCAGTGGGATCTCCTGCCCAATCGGCATCAGAAAATGCAGACAGAACAAGAAGAGACTGAGCAAAATAGAAAAGACCATGGAAGAGAGTGCCTTTTAGGTACCGAAGAATGCGCAGAACAGCAGCATAGTGAGTCAGTCGTGGAGCAGACAGATTCTGGCTCACCTGGTGAACAACATAGGAAATGTCTGGACGACTAACAGTAAGATAAACTAGGCTGCCAACTAAACGTCTGTAAACAGAGGGATTAGACAATGGTTTCCCCCCTGAGGGAGTCAGATGCGCATTAAGCTCGACTGAAGTGTCAACAATTTTTCTATCAGTGAGTCTAGCTCTAGACAAGAGTTCAGAGGCATACTTGACTTGAGTAATGTAAAGTCCATCTGTAGATTGAGTGATTTCAAGACCCAAGAAGTAACTGAGATGTCCAAGATCTTTTATCTCAAACTGCTGACTGAGAAAATTCTTAAGTTCTTGAATGCCACTGAGGTCATCACCAGTTATGATCATATCATCCACATACAGGAGAAGTAAAATAGTGCCTTTGTCAGTGCGACGAAGAAATAAGGCAGAATCATAATGACTGGCCATGTAACCCAAACGAGAGATGGTAGAGCTGAACTTGGCAAACCAAGCATGTGGAGCTTGTTTAAGGCCATAAAGTGCACGTCGAATGTGACAAACCTTGTTTGATTCAACAGAGAGACCAGGAGGAGGTTGCATATAAACATCTTCACTCAAATCCCCATTAACGAATGCATTTTTGACATCCATCTGGAAAAGATCCCATTTACTGGCAGCAACAACAGCTAAGAGGGCACGAACAGAAGAGATACGAGCAACCGGAGCAAAGGTCTCTTCATAATCAATCCCATACTCCTGTGTAAAACTTCTTGCAACAAGACAAGCTTTGTAGCGCTCAATAGACCCATCAAAGTAAGTCTTAATCTTGTAGATCCACTTACAACCAACCACAGATTTCCCAGGGGGGAGAGTGACCAAGTCCCAAGTATGGTTTTTAGATAATGCATCAAGTTTCTCTTTCATTGCAATCTGCCATAAAGGGTCAGTGGAAGCCTCACGATAGGTGTGAGGCTCGTGCAATGTAGCAAGGGCAGTGTAACAATGATAGTCAAGTAAATGTGTAGGAATGGACCTTACCCGAGTTGAGTGACGAGGTGGAATGTCTTGTACATGATCTTCAGGCGGAGCAGGAGCAGGGGAACCAAGATCAAGGTTGGGTAGCTCGTCTTCTACCTGTTCATCTTCCACCTGTTCATTAAAGGGGGAACTAGGAAATGGATCAAGGATTTCTGGTGGTTGGACAGAGAAGTTAATAGGAGAATCAGGAGTAGCTACAGGAGGATCAAGATCAGCTATAGGAGGGTCAGGAGCAGCTACAGAAGGAATTTGCGTCTCATCTGAAAATAGATCTAAGACAGAAGAGGAAGATAAAGAAGCACGGAAGTGAGAGAGCTCGACAAAGAGGTGATGTTCCCAAAAGACAACATTGCGGGAGACACGAAGACGATGAGAAATAGGATCATAACACCGATACCCCTTTTGAGTTTCGTCATAACCAAGAAAACAACAAAGTCTTGACCTAGGCTTAAGTTTGTTATGCTCATGTGGCTGAAGAAGAACGAAACAAGCAGAGCCGAATGAGCGTAGGTGGTGATAGTCTGGAGGTGACCCAAAAAGACGCTCATATGGAGTTTGATTTTGGATGACAGGACTGAAAATGCGATTAATAGTATGAACAGCATGAAGAGCAGCTTCGCCCCAAAAAGGAGCAGGAACTTTGGCAGAGAGAAGAAGAGCACGAACAGTGTCAAGAATATGACGAAGTTTTCGTTCGGCTCTACCATTTTGTTGAGAGGTACCTGAACAAGTTAGTTGATGAATAGTGCCATAGGAATGCAAAACAGCTTGAAAAGCATATTGAGTGTACTCAAGAGCATTATCAAATCGAAAAATTTTGATATGTTTAGAAAATTGAGTTTCAACCATTTTTGCAAAATTAGAATACACTTGCAATAATTCAGAACGATATTTCATATTAAAGATCTAGCTATAGCGAGAGTAATCATCAACAAAGACAACAAAATATCGAGATCCACCAATACTAGAGACAGAGGAAGGTCCCCAAACACCTGAATGAATAAGGTCAAAGATATCAGTGGATATAGATTCACTAGAATTGAAAGGCAAAGCTGGTTGTTTTCCTAATTGACATGAAACATAATCAAAATTTTCTGTAGACACTGAACCTAGCAAACCTCTAGAAGCCAATTGTTGTACACGGGAAGAAGATGCGTGACCAAGTCGAGTATGCCAAAGAGCAAGAGAAGGAATAGAAGAAACTGCAGCAGCTGCGGCAATAGAAACAGGAGCAACAAGTGGAAGACGAAGGTTGTCCACGGGAAACATACGCCCAACTCTGGGACCGGTCCCTAGCTCCTATCCCGTCCTTGGATTCTGCACAATACATCCAGAACAATCAAATATGATTCGATAACCCAACTCAGCTAATTGTCCCACAGAAAACAAATTGTAAGAAAGGTCAGGAACATTAAAGACCCCAGAAACGGAGAGGTTGGAGGTTGAAACGGAACCTATATTATGACCAGACATTGTGGAACCATTTGCTATGCGAAGAGTAAGAGGGTGTGGTGCAGGTTTAAGTTCAGAAAATAAGGACGAGTGAGGTGTCATGTGATTGCAACAAGCAGAATCCATAAGCCAAGAGGAAGGAGACATACCGGACAAAGCTGAGAGAGAAGAGGAATAAGATGCATTACCAACCATACGAATGACATTGGCAATGATGTTTTTAAGGTCATCTATGGTCATGGTGAAAGTGCGACCTGAAGACTTAGACTGTGCAAAGACGGGAGCTATTGGTTGGACACTCTCAATGTTAGCAATAGTGGCAGAAGAAACTAAAATAGCTGATTTATTGCGCTAAAAGCAAGTCTCAATATTATGGCTAAAACATTTGCAAAAATTGCAAAAACGTTTGCTAGATTGTCAACGAGAATTGTTGCAAAAGGAAGAAGATCTGTCCTTATTCTTCATTTAGAAGCAAAATATGCAAAAATGGATTGCAAAAATGAAATCTACGCGAAAAAATGGGTAAGGAGCACCTGGGCTGCAAAAAGTCAACTCTGCGAAAAAGTCAACAGTTGGTCAACGGTCAACAGAAGTCAACGATGACGTGGCGGATGACGTCAGCAGCGCGCTGGAAGGTGACGTCAGCGATGACGTGGCGGGCTGACGTGGCAAGATGACGTTGCAGCTGACGTGGCAGGATGACGTGGCAGCTGACGTGGCTAGGGTTGACGTGGCAGGATGACGTGGCTAGGGCTGACGTGGCAGGAGCAGTATGGCGCATGAGGTGCGTGGAAGCGCGTGGAGGCACTGTTCGGCGCGTGGCGGCGCGTGGGAGCGTGACCTTCAGTGCAGAAACTTTGGGCGGTGCGTGAGGGCGCGTGGAAGCTCCGATGACTGTGAGGTTTTCACGAAAAGGTAGATCGAAGCAAGACGATCTTCGTGGTACCTTCGGAAAATCTTTCGAAGCAATATTCACGGCGGTGCCGAAAAAGGCAGTGGTCTTTGCAGTGTTTGAACTCCCCAATGGCGGTTGCTACAGGTCCGAAACCTAAGGATGATGTCTGGAAGACTCGAAGGTTCAACGGCGAAAAGCTGTGGCAGTTGTTGTGACAGCGGAAGCAATATTGAGAATGGAGTTACACCAATAAAGACAAGACTGCTAAGAAAAAGTCAGAGCAGTGGCTCTGATACCATGTTAGAAATACTGAATTCAATAGTATTATATTTCTCACAGAAAGAATATACATGAGTGTCTTTATATAGGAAGCATATGAGTGCAGTACAAGTAAATATGAGTATAGTACAAGTAAGAGTGCTATACAAGTAAGAGTGCTAAACAAGTAAACTAGTTTGGGCCTAAAGCCCACAATACTATACATGTTAACAGTCCTTAAGGAAATTTTGATTGGGCATGAAACCTTTGACAGTGATCAAATGTATTGTTTTTATGGTCAGATATGGCACTCGAAATTCTGAAAAAAGATCGAACATTAGCAACTTCGAAAGATGGAAAGACTATTGCAGCTTTGCGTGAGTTAGCAAAAAACTCTTCGTAATTGGCAGCAAAAGTCGGCTATCACTCTGGGAAAGATGCTTCAACTTCTGTTAGTTTGGCTTGAACCCAAATTTCCTTCTTTTTATAGATATACCATTTCCCAAGTACGTGTTTATATTACATTAACACAACCTGATAACTTTAATCAAATCAACTAATTGGAATGAGAAGTAGCTTAATCTCAATTAGTTTTATATGACATGACTTCCTAACGATTGGAAATTTTAATGTGGTAAACCGTTTCAAAATTTTTTTTTTGATAGGAAAACTTTTTCTATTTGAATTGTCTTCTCTCTTGTACTTTTCCTTTATGGATACCTAAGAGCAATGTAGGTAAGGTTCTTTTTCCTTTTTATTTTTTAACGGGGGTGTGGAAGGTTGGATTTCTTCACGTGCATAGATCTTGGAGTCTTAGCCAAATAACCACATTATCTGTAATTATTATCTTTGTCCTTTTCTATATATATATATATATATATATATATATATATATATATATATATATATATATATAACCGAAAAATAAGATTTTACTTATTTTTATTATTTAAATTTTTTTATTGAGACGCTAATGTGAAATTTTTAGTGTCTATTTAAATTTATTATTATTATTTTATTATAAATACTATATCCACAACATCTTCACAATATTTTTACAACAAATCATAAGTGACAGAATGTTACTGGTTGTTATTGTTCGGACAAAAAAGTAATCTTAGTAGTAAGTTTAAATTTAAACCAATAACACTAACTACTTATGATTTGATGTGAAAATGTTGTAAATATATTACTTCTCTTATCTTATTGGCCAAGTAGGATTTACGTGTGCCAACAATGCACATCGTTTGCCCTATAAGCATTTTCCATTAGGGAGTTAATGATAAGGATCAAATTGATTGCAAGTCGAAAATAATTAAGACCAAATTTATTACTACTAAAATGTAAGGAAGAAGTTGACTGTAACCCATAATGTAAGGACCAAAATAGTATTCTAGCCTTCAATTTTTTCCAACTAAGATCCCTCTGTCGTGTTTTTAGCTGAGACATGGACAGATGAAGCAAGGCTAAAAGATGTGAAAAGAAAAATTCAATTCGAAAACATGTTTGTATCGTCAAGAACAAGCAGGGGAGGAGGGTTAGTTCTTTTTTGGAGATCAACAATTGATATTTTGGTGGAGGGGTTTGATAAGAAATATATTGATACAATCATAAATAAGAACAAAGACACCAAGTGGCGTTTCATAGGATTCTATGGTGAACCAGACACTTAAAAGAGGATTGAGTCTTGGAATTTGCTACGAACTCTAAAAAGGAAATTTCAATGTCCATGATTGTGTGCGGGGGATTTTAATGAGTTGGTGAGAGGTGAAGAAAAAATGAGGGGCGGTAGACGAAGTCATAATCAAATGCAATTGTTCCGTGAGGCAATTGATGCATGTGGTTTTGTGGATCTAGGGTACTCGGGTTCAAGGTTCACTTGGAGTAAACATTACACCTCGGGTCAATCAATCTGGGAAAGACTAGATATAGCCTTATGCATAACAGATTGGTTCAACCACTTTGCTGGCCCCAAGGTTGTTCACCTCACATGTACCACCTTGGATCATTCCCCTCTATGGATTGCTCCAAGTGGTATAGACCCCCCACCAAGTTCAAGGCCACTTCGCTTTGAAGAAATGTGGATGTCAAATAAGGGGTGTGGAAGGCTGATAGAAGCTATACATTTTTAGACCCCTTAAAAATACAACTAGATTAACCTAATTAAATAGGCAAGTGATTACTTAGTCAAATTAAAAAGATCTAGGCTAACACAAATATATCATATCATTGTAAAGTGCAGAAAATAAAGAACACAACGATATGATAATCCAGGAAAACCAAACCGGTAAAAAACTTGGGGAGGATTTAACCTAGCTATCTTCAAGGTAAAACGCATCCATTATGAAACAATTAAAGTTTACACAATAGCGACATAGACAACTAACATCCTATTGCTACCTCAAGTAGAAAACTTACTACCACAACCACGTGACAGTTCTGAGTCCACGGACTACTTCTTTCTTGGATTCCTAGCAAGTACAAGCAATCCTGCTTGTGTATCTTTAAGCTTTTGAATATGCAACTGAATTGGTCACCAAGCTCTTAACATCAATCTAAATCTTGATAACCCTAAGTGTATGTGAAAGCAAACACCTCTAGATCTCACAAAAGATTCACACACACAGCATAAAGAGTCTTTGTAAAACGTGGTTAGGGTTTTCCCTTTTATACTTAGGGCAAAACATAAAACCCTACATGTAAAACGGGCTTGGGCTGAGTTGAAAAATTCTTCAGAAAAACAATCTGCACGAGCTTCGATCGATCGAGTCCAATTTTCGATCGATCGAGCCAGGCAAATTTACACAGTAAATCTTGCAGTACACTCGATTCCAACTTTACAACTTAAACATACTTTGAGCAATTCTAAAACAAGACTAAACGTTTTGATCATGGTTTGCAAACATATATAAATTAAATTTCTAATACATTAGTTCCTAAAGTCTTAGAACTTAACAGAAGCAATGTGGAGAGGTTCATTCCCTTGTGAGGCCGAAAGACAAGCGAACAAAAAGATTGAAAAATGTGGGAGTGAGTTATCACAGTGGAGTCGCAAAAACTTTGGCCATGTTAGGATACAATTAGCCAAAAAAAGGAAGTGGCTAGTTCAGGCCAAACAAGAAGCAATGCAAAATGGGAGTAATATCTGAGTGAAGGGCTTGAAAAAGGAGATTAATGAATTGTTGGTGAAAGAAAATTTGATGTGGAGGCAGCGAGCAAAGGCGTTTTGGCTGGTTGAGGGTGACAAAAACTCAAGGTATTTCCATAGTAGGGCTACTCAAAGGCATCGAAGGAACAAAATTTTGGGTGTCCAGATTATTTGAGTGCATGGGTCAACCAACCCGAGGGCATTGCTAAAGCTTTCACAACATTCTATCAACAACTCTTTGAGTCTTCCAATCCGAGTTTGGGCCTGGATTCAATGGAGAAGGTGGTTACCAATGATATGAATGCACAATTATCACAAGATGGGAGGTAGAAGTTGCACTAAAACAGATGGCTCCATTAAAAGCTCTTGGCCCTGACGGTATGCCCCCTCTCTTCTACCAAAATTATTGGAATCTTGTAGGTAATGATGTCACCAAAACCTTGTTGTCATACTTAAATTCTGCCACACTACCCCATCCCCTAAACCATACTTTCATAACCTTAATCCCAAAAATAAAAAATCACATTGCTGTCACTGATTACCGCCCCATTAGCCTTTATAATGTCTTTTATAAAAAATTTCAAAGGTCCTTGCAAATAGGTTAAAAAAACCCTACCCTCAATCATAACCTAACACCAAAGTGCATTCACCAAAAACTGATTGATCTCAGATAATATTCTTATGGCTTTTGAAACATTGCATAGCATGGATAGTCACAATTCTAAAAAATCTGGCTATAGGGGAATAAAAATAGACATGAGTAAAGCGTATGATAGAGTGGAGTGGTGTTTCTTGGAGGAAGTGATGAGAAATTTGGGATTTAATGCAAGATGGACAGCCCTTATGATTGTTTGTGTTAAAACAGTTTCATACTCGGTGTTGGTGAATGGTGAGCCAAAGGGGTTGATTAGACCTACAAGGAGGATTCGCCAAGGCGATCCTTTATCTCCCTTTCTTTTTTTTTTTTTGTGTACAGAAGGCCTTAATAATTTAATCTTGAAGGTAGCAAGTGAGGGCTCCATACATGGATTTGCATTGAGTAGAAGAAGTCTGAAACTAACCCATTTGCTTTTTGCAGATGATAGCTTATTGTTTTGCAGGTCCAATAGGTATGAATGTCAAAAGGTGCTTGATCTTCTTGCCTCGTATGAAAGCATGTCAGGGCAGCAAATAAATAGGGGCAAAACATCAATCTTCTTTAGCAAATCTCCCACTCCAACAATGAGGATTGAGATCAAAGAAGCTTTGGGGGTTCCTGAAATTTTATAGTATGATAAGTATTTGGGGTTGCAATCACTTGTGGGAAAGGATAAAAATGCAAGTTTTGATTACATGAAAGACAGGTTTGGAGGAAGTTTCAAGGATGGGAAGAAAGCCTATTATCACAAGCGGGGCGAGAAGTTTTGATTAAGGCAATGGTCCAAGCTATTCTAACATATACCATGTGTTGTTTCAAGCTACCAATTGGCCTTTGTCATGAAATAGAAAAACTCATTCGTGGCTTTTGGTGGGGACAAAGAGGACACCATAGAAAAATTCATTGGGTTAAGTGGGAGGATATGTGTGAACCAAAATCCGAAGGTTGCATGGGTTTCAAGGAACTATCATTGTTCAATGATGCCCTCTTAGCCAAACAAATGTGGAGGTTGCTGCATAATACAAATTCTTTGTTTGACAAAGTGTTTGAGTCCAAGTTCTTTCCAAATTGTTCTATTATGGAAGCTAAGGAGGGTCATGGAGGGTTGTATGCTTGGAGGATTATTTTAAAGGGTAGGGAGGTCATAAGGCGTGGAACAAAATGGAGAGTGAGCAATGGAGAATCAATTAAGCTTTGGGGTAATAAATGGCTACCTTTATTGCAAAGCCCAAGCCTCCAAAGTCCCCTCATGGCTGAACTACAAAATGCCACGGTGAGTTATCTAATTAATCCCACAACTCGTCAATGGGATATACATTTGTTGCCTAACCTTTTTAATCAGACGGAAGCTAACCTGATTGCACAAATTCCACTGAGCCAAACCACATCAGAAGACTCTTTTTTGGCCATATGTTCCGTCCGATCAATACACTACCAAGTCAGGTTACTATTTTCTCAAAACTGAAGCTAAAATGGTAACCTCATAGACCTCTACCCAAGCCGAGCTAATGAAACCCCTATGGAAGAGAATTTGGAGCCTATCAATGCCGTGTAAGATCAGAAACTTTCTTTGTAGAGCTTGCAAAAATGCCATCCCAACTCTGAATAATCTGAAATGTCGCTGTGTGGTGGATGAGCCTAGCTGTTCTCTTTGTGCTCAACATGATGAAGATGTTCTCCATGCTTTATGGTCTTGCCCGACCCTTGCACAGGTGTGGAACGAAGACCGTCAATGGGGTTTCAGAGACCAAAAATCATTCCAAGATTTTCCCCAACTACTCCTCCATATCTTTGAGTCAGGGTGTAGTGCTGAGTTGTTCGCTATGCAGATTTGGACGATTTGATACCGAAGAAACAAAGTTAAAACAGCCCCCTTGGTTTCTCTCTAAGTCTCATAGTGTAGCGAGCGTTTGAGGCTTTGATGGAGTATCAGTCTGCACAGCCAAAGAAAACAGTGACAGCACCTACGATCAGACCACGTGCAAGGTGGTCACCACCATCTTTGGACTGGTATAAAGCTAATTTCGATGCGGTAATTTTCCAGGATGATGCTAGAGCAGGTCTAGGGGTGATAATCCGTGGCAGCCAAGGTCTAGCAATGGTTTCTTTAACTCAGAATGTTCAGCTTGCTAGCTCCATGGTGGAGATGGAAGCTTTGGCAGCCACATAGGCAATTGAACTTGCTGCAGAACTTGGTTTTGACAGGATTATTTTTGAAGGCGACTCCACCATAGTCATTAGAGGCCTTACAAATTCGGTGTCAAATTTTGCTTCCTTTGGCTTGCTAATAAAAGAGGCACATGATTTGGTAGAACAACTTAATCATGTAAAATTTCAGCATGTTGGTAGAGAAGGAAATAGTGTAACTCATAACCTCGCTAGGCATGCACGTCATGTCATGGGTTTTTCTATTTGGATGAAGGATGTTCCATCCCATTGTTTTGAAATTTATCAGGCAAATTTGTCTTCTTCTTAATAAAAATCACCAACTTCTTTCTCAAAAAAAAAAAAAAAAGATTTATTCATGGAGTGAAAATCCATATGGTAAAAACACTCAAGGGCAAAGCCTAACTCAATAAGTCTACTGTTGAAAATTGTTGTAGAACATATACTGTATTCACACAACTTCCCATACATGTAATAAAACTAAGTACTTGAGTTCCTCGCTCTTGGTAGCAACTACAAACTCCTGTCTTTTACCTTCTAAGTTAATCATTGTTGCATCTCACAAGTCAATCCACCAACCACAAAACCAATCTCTCGATCACTCCAAGACTTCTTGAAGATTTGTCTTGATCTTTGTAGTATCAAACATCAAGTCCAACACAAGTATGGTGACCTACATATTTCGAATACTTAAACACTCAAAGTTGTTCAATGGGAGAGGTGGAACACAGAAGAGAGATCCCTTTAGGTTTTTCTCTATCTTCTATAACATTCTTCCTTCTTAGGAGTTTAAGGATAGATTAGGGTTTAAAGGCTACCATGGTTTGGGCTAGAGGTGGCTACAAACATAGCCTTAGAATAAAATATCAAAATTCTCACAATAAGTTCTTGATTGGTCGAGAGACTACCGAGAATTTCTGCCCAGATCACCAATCTCGCACTACTGAGTTTTGAATCTCGCTCGACTGAAGTCTTTAGTCTAGCACAATGAAAAAAGCTTTTAGTCTTTGGCCCTTATTACAACAATTTCTATCAAAAAGTACAAAACCCAAAATTACAAAGAAATTTGTCATAGAATTAACCAACACAAAAAATTCTAACAAACTCCCTATTTACCAATTTCATGAAAAACACTTTAATATAGACTTAAGTAGTAAATGTAAGTTTACAAAACAATGTAAAATTTGATTACGCCAATAGTAGAGAACTGTTAGGTAGATAAACATCTTAGGGAACTTCCTTGAATAATTAATATAACATATAGAGACACACTTCAACCCAGAAGGCCTAAGCCCAATGGGTATATGGCCAATCATGTTATATTAACTACTTATTTTTCTAATCTTTATTCAATGTGAGACTTTACTCACACGTGTACACCCAACAATCTCTCCTTCACGTGTGATTCCTTTCTATGAGCCATGAACAAGTCCTACTTGCTCCCCCTTACCTAATGGGCTTTTTCCTTCACTAGTGCATCATCAATGGGCCTTCACGTGTCAACCCCCGCACGTCTTCTATCCTCCATGGGAACCTCGCAGCTCATCATTGTCTAGCACCATTGGAAATAATACTCCTTTGTTTGACATTTTCCAAGATCGTTTGTGTGGGTTTTAAAAGCATGCTTGATGTAATATACGGTCCCCGCTCCAATTACGACAGGGACTTGCCCTACTCCATTTGCGAAAGGGCTTCAAGTATACACACCCCATTCTTACTCCAATTGCGAAAGGAACCTCGATAACCTTGCCACCTTTACCCCACACCACCATGGGCTCTGATACCACTTGTACTGGAGATAAACACCTTGGGTAACTTCCTTGAATAACTAATATAACATATAGAGACACACTTTAACCTAAAAGGCCTAAGCCCACTGAGCATGTGCTCAATTATGTTATATTAACTACTCATTTTTCAAATCTTTACTCACACGTGTACACCTAAAATAGAACAAGTCAAAACTCAATACTTTACCTGTCTTTCTTGAAATCACAGACAAACTTTATTTAGTGCATCTAATATAGATGGTAAATAAAAAGATCAAGTATATAGAATTGATAATCATTCAACCTTAGATAACTTGACCATAAATTTAACA
This sequence comes from Castanea sativa, assembly GCF_040712315.1. Classification (NCBI taxonomy): domain Eukaryota; kingdom Viridiplantae; phylum Streptophyta; class Magnoliopsida; order Fagales; family Fagaceae; genus Castanea; species Castanea sativa. The sequence continues at coordinate 312,207 of NC_134019.1, read as the reverse complement.
GTCAAATTTTATCTACAATGATCAATCAACTAGCGAAGTGATCATCCAAACATGCTAGCTCAATTAAGCACACCAAGCAATAAATGTGCATGCTTAACATGAAAGATGGTTACACAACTTGATAAGAGTAACTAAAATACAAAAGCAATGTGTACCACAAGAATATGATGTTGGAAACCATGGTTTTGCATCATATACATAATCAAACAGTAGAAGAATCACATGACCTACTTTATTAATGCAAGATAAACACTCAAACGTTTAAGTTCAAGAATAAAGATTAGAAGACCATACCATAATGTTGTAAAATTCTAAGAAGAAGATTGATCTTGGCAAGATCATCATTCTTCACCCCAATTCCATATATGCACAAGAGTGTGGTCTCTAAATCAGTTTATTCATACTCTCTTTTCCTTTTATTGTTATGAATATGTGCAGTATGTCCCTCATCTAAATAATTGAGAGTTTGAGGCAATTAATTAAAAATTTCATTACATGGTTTGATGTCCTTATAGAAATCTTGATTGGACATGAAGGCTTTGACAATGAAAAACTGTATTGTTTTTATGGACAAATATAACATTCAAAATTTCTGAAAAGGTGGCAACATTAGCAATTGCAAGCAATCGATCATTAGTATTGCGGGAATTGGCCAGAAAAACTTCTGGAATTGGCAGGGAAAGTCAGCCATCAGTCTGGAAAAGATGCTTAAACTCTTGTTAGTTTGACTTCAACCTAAATTCCCTTATTTGCATTAGACATATAATATTTAAGAGTCTTGTACCTCTCAACTAGCACTTTCTAATCTATATATATCTAAAAGTTGAAGCATGGTATTTATTGTTGCTACACTTCTATTAAGCTATGCCAGCAGCCACATCATGCACATAGTTTCAACACTTTCTCTCTTATTATTAATTTATCACCTTAAAATTACATTTACCTATCACTTTTACCTTTTTATCTCCTCACTACTCTATACATTAGTGTCATAATTCCTTCATCCATTCATCTTCCTTTTATTTTGACTCTTCTTCTTCCCCATTTTATTTTACTAAAAAATTTGCTATTCTCCCTTTCATTCAATTCATATTTTTCCCACACAAAAAGGTGAATACTCTCTCTCTCTCTCTCTCTCTCTCTCTCTCCCTCTTATTTAGGTTGATGAATTTTGTGTTGAACTCTACTTTTGGTTAATTTGATTTGATTGTGTATGATTGATGCAGCGTAGGGATGTAAAAATAGAATCTATAACACACAATTATAACAACTCTTCTATGAAACCTAAGTTCTACAAGAACACTAGGCTAGTAGGCAAAATAATAGAGAAAACCTCTCTAGCAAACTTTTATTAATAAACGCATAACATTAATCAACCTCACTATAAAGAGTATTTATAGCAAAATAATTTCTCCTACTCCTTTTAGGAAAAGAAATGATAAACCTACTTCTACTTGAGAAAGAAAAAACAATTTAACTAGAAAAAGAAAAACAATTAAAATCCCAATTCAACTAGGAAAATGATTTTATGTAAAAGCAAATAAATCCTAATTTCACTAGGAAAGATAAAACAACATAATATATTAAAATATTTTCTTATCCCTTATCCAATCTTCATCATTCTCATGGGCAAGGTTGTCAAAATTGGGATTCTACATAGGATCTTTGAAAGTAGGTGGGATTGTTAATCATAGGATCGAATCGCGAATTGTAAGATTCTACATATTTTCTGATTTAAAAAAAAAAACACATTGATAATAACTTTGTATATTGAATAATCACGTTAATTATAAATTCATCCATATAAAAAAAAATTAAAATTTTCATCATATAATGTAATTTGCATGTCATACATCGCTAAATCTATACTAACGAAACAAATATATTTAAGTTTTGATCTAATGTATCTAAAAAATTCAATAAATGTTTAATTAGCAATCAAATGCCAAAATATTTATCAAAACATATGGAAAATATTTTCCAAGTTCTAAGTTCCAATTTTGAAATCTAAAATAAGTTAGCAAATGGAAACTAGCCAACTACAATATGAAATCCAAAAGAAAAATGAATATTAAGGTAAAATGAACATTTAATCATTCTCATTCTAAGGTTATAATAACCACCGCCCTAAATTCCTAATTATTATTATCTATTTCATTATCTATGTAGACATTATATATTTGTATACTAAAACTGCAAAAGACATCAAGATACAATTTCACACTTAACTATTCAAGTTATACCACTCAACAACAATTAAAGAGCATACTTAAAAAAGATCAATCAATCAATATCCAAATACAAGCATAATTGATAAAATTATATATAAAAAAATATTTTGGTAATATTAAAACACAAATTAGTATATTGATCAAACAAATTTAACAACATTATAGCTTAAACGGAAGCAAAGCCAACATCAGATTCTTCATTTAGAAATGATGAAGCATTCATTTATTTTGATTACAAGTGAACTAGAAACTAGAAAAAATTTTCTTAGGTTAATATAATTTTATAAAAATAAAATAAAAAGTCATACCATCATAACATGAAAAGATAAAAACTCTTAAAGTTTCATCAAAACAAAAAATATATCCCATAAAAAAAAACCCAAAATTTTTGTTTTTGGTAGGATCAGTAGGATCCCATACGATCCTACGTACAATCCTACCATTTGTACGATCTTAGTGTGATTCTAAACGTTTTGGTGAAATGGGATCATAAAATCGTGCGATCCTACAATCTAGATCGCGATTTTGACATGATCATGGGGTTGGGGAAAACTCATCCTCGAGATTTTGTGGCAATCTTCCACAATCAACTGGAACCCCAAATAATCCTCTCCATCCTATTCTTTTATGCAAGACAAGACGAATCAATATGCTATTTATCAATATTTTCTCACTCATAATAAATCTTGATGTACGAATTGTTATTCTTGACCTCTTTTACGACAGTGGGATACATGAAGCAACTTGATAAGAGTAATGAAAATACAAAAGCATTTCTTACCACAAGAACAAGATGTTCAAAAACATGATTTTGCATTATATACAGACTCAAACAGTGGAAGAATCACAAGATCTATTCCATTAATTCAAGATGAACACTCAAACTTAAGTACAAGAATAGAGATTAGAAGAGCATACTATAATGTAATGAAATTCAAAACTAAAAAGAGGATTGATCTTGGGAAGACCATCAATCTTCACCCCAATTCCATAAATGCACAAGAGTGTGGTCTCTCTATCAATTTATATGTCCGCTCTTTTGACAAACCCAAAATTGCCACTAAGGCTGCGTTTGTTTGGACTGAAAACAGTTTCAGGAAATCATTTTCCGCATTTTCGTATGTTTGGCAGCCACAGAAAATTCGGTCAACGGAAAACCATTTACAGTTTGACCGGAAAATCAGCCCTGTCCAACGGAAAATCATTTCCACTTTGATTTTACCTTCAAACCATTTTTGAAAATCACACTGAAGAGAGAGCTCCTCACACAGTCCAAAACTCATCTCCAAGCTCACCTCAGCCAAACTCCGGCCAGCCAGCCAAGCTCCGGCCAGCCCAAACGCCGCACAATCTTGCCGTCCGAGCCGTGCCTCGCACCGCGCGATCAAGCAAAGACCGAAGCCTCCACCGCGCGATCTCGCCTTCGCCGTCCATCGCGCGATCGAACCTCCGCCACGTGTCTCGCCTTCGCCGTCGATCACGCGATCGAAGCCTCCACCGCCGTCGATCGCGCGATCGAACCTCCGCCACGTGTCTCGCCTTCGCCGTCGATCGCGCGATCGAACCTCCGCCATGTGTCTCGCCTTCGATCGCGCGATCGAAGCCTCCGCCGTCGTCGATCGGACGATCGAAGCCTCCGCCGCCGTCGATCGCGCGATCTCTCCTCTCTCTCTCTCTTCCTTCTTCTCTCCCAAAGTTGATGATTTTTTTTTTTTTGGTTCTGTTTGTTCTGTGTTTATCTCAGAAAAGATTTTTATATATTGATTGGAAGCTAAGAAAATGTGAGAAAATGTGAGCAACAAATACAAAATGCATTTTCTATAATATTTTCAAGATGACAACCAAACACCTGAAAAAAAATTTCAAAGTATTTTTTCAAATGTTACCAAACACCTAAAAATATTTTCTTTTCCCGAAAATGTTTTCAGCTGAAATCATTTTACACCCAGAAACTATTTACTGCCGAAACAAACGCAGCCTAATTTTATTTTATGCCATTGTAAAAATATAATTGTACTCTACATGCTTTATTAATAAATTATATCTCAAAATTTTATTATCTAACCAATTAATCCCTTCATAAAAACATTCATAGTAACACAAAGTCATATATATACTGTCACTTTGTAAATTACTATCTCTTTATCCTTAAGTTCTCAATTTAATCCCTTAAGTTTTTTTTTTTTTTTTTTTTTTGATTGGGCCTTAAGTTATTCATATATTTATGTAATCTAATTTCATAAGTACAATCTTTAGTAACTTTTTACTAAAGTGGTCAAGCCTAACAATCAGAATAACTAATCCCATTAAACTTATCTAAAGTTAATGTTTTTATATCTCTTGAAAGACATTATAGATTTCATCCTGAAATATGTGTTCTCTCATCACTATGTGTGATTTCCCAATGTACTAAGATTTCTATCATTGATTAGATCTTACTCCTAAAACATTAAAGAAAACAACATTTTATGTTTAAGTTCGCAATTCCCTTAGGCTTTAGAGTTAATGTCAATGAAAGCCATAAGATTTATTATCTAGTTGACAATAGTTACAGAATAACTTATCTCACAACAATCCAGTTCTATGTGTCTTACACACTTAAGACATCACAACATATCAACTAAAGGTTTCAACTTCCATGGGCAAGACAAACTATCTTAGTTGACATACTATAGTCTTCGCAGATAAAAAACCTAATTTCTCTACAGTCTACAAACTAAAATTTTGAATTTACAAAGAACTTGTAATTTATATTTTTTGTAATTAAATCACATACAATCATGGTTTTAAAAATCGAATAAGACTGGCCGATTCAATCAAAACCAAACCCTAAATTGGCTTTGTAAAAACTAAAAAAAATCGGTCAAAACCAAGAACTAGACCCAATTCCAGTTCTTTAGCTGTTTTGGTTTTTAAAACCATTCATACAATGCATCTCATGGGCCTTGTGATAATTTCAAAATTTTCATTTTACCATTATTTTAGATAGTAAAACAACTTTTATTATTTAATGTGTCTCACATAATGTCACAGATAATATCATAAAATAAGGTTTAAGGCACTAATCCTAACATATAAAATATCAACTTAATGTATTAACAGAGTACCAAAATGTTTGGAGATTAGATTTGATATATGATAATATGAAAGTAAACAATGTATTTCCAACATAACAAAAATATGTGTCTCCCGTAGGTACTCCCCCTCACAAACATAGTAAAAATAAAATAAAAGTCTATCAAACTTCCCCAAATTTTTTCTCTTTAAAAGAATTGCCATAACTACAAAATTCTTTTCCTCCTAATGTAAAAGAGTTTTCACTAGTCCCAAATCACATAAATTAATATTAGAGCTCAAGGTTGATATTAGTATGAAATTGATGTTTGTCACAAATTGGATCAAGATGCACGCACAAATTTGGCTTTGGTCTTGGAAGTGATAGTTGTCTTGGATTAAGCTGGAGTTACAAAGAATGAAGCTTTCTTTATGGAATTTGAGTCAATATGGAGTTTTTTTTTTTTTCATAGATATTGCCTCAAATTGCTGTTCTAGTTTGGCTTGATTTCCATAGAGTGGAATAACATTTTCTTGGTGTACTAGAAATTATTTTTCCTTGGTATGGAAGGAAAATTCCTTATCGAATAGGTAAGTGTGTAATCATTGTCCATTAAGGAAAAAGATTGTGGCCTAAACTTAATTTTGTTATAAGTAAGCATTGTTGCAAAGGGATTGTGGATCTAAACTTAATTTTGTTTATCTCATTGTGCTTTGAAATTTTATTTTGAAATTGGACTTGTAATATAGTTAACTCCTAGCTTTTCAAATTATAGTGTACCCCGTGTTTCCATCTTGGTAGATTAAACGCCACTATATTATTTTTTGTAATGAATTATAATTAAGGAGTTCTATGCCCGAAGTCTTTAGCTATAAACAAACATAGTTACTGTTACAAACAAAGAAACTCAGCTACATAGTTACAAATCAATCAGTCTTGAAGGACAGAGGAATATTCTAGGAACAACATAAATCTTTCGAGTACAGAATTAGTGAGCCTCCCTTTGGCTACTACTCGAGTTTTAACCTTCTATCTTATGGACTTGACAACAGTTTCTTTACACTTGATCTGTTCACCGTGTTAGACTGTAGTTACCCATGACAACTTACTGGTAATTAACAGGTTGTACCTTTTCCATTTGTTCATACCCCAATCTATCACCATTTATCTCGCCAACTGCGTGTGAAATGAGCAATTGTTTGTAGTTGTTAAGGTAACTCTAAGAGTATCCTCTTCTAATGTTTCAAGAGTACCATAGTTGGGTACATGACAATAAATTCGTGTCTTTGGGATTGTATTCTAATAATCTTAATCAAACTCCATCAATCAATCTTTTTATTTATTTATTTATTATTGTTATTGTTATTCATATTGATCAAATTTCATTTTTATTCTAAGTTTTTTTCCCTAAGCTTTCCAGTTGCAGTAAGTAAAATTAAAGGGTTTTAGGATTGTGTGAACGTGTTTCAGCAACAAATGCATCACCCAAACAGAATTTATCTGAAATCTGTCTTCGAAGACCCCTTTTTGTGTTGGTCGTTCATATACTTAATAATGTTGGTTTTCCATAGTTTTCTCAAAGTTGCATTCAGTCTTTTGTGTTATAGCAGGTGTGAAGGATAATAATGTGGTTCTAGCATAATTGAATTTTTTAAGGTTTGAACTTTGAAGATGATGAAAGCTTCTTCTTATCTGCCATGAGAGAAGGGAATTCAGCATGAGAGTAGAAGGAAAAAAACTTGTGAGTTTTGCTTTTGACAGTTGAAAAATAAGAATAAGATAGCATAGAGTAACTTAAATAACCCAAAATGTAACAGATATATGATGGATCCCGTTTTTTTGCGGCCACAAAAGGGACTCGACTCCACATGCGCCCCCTCCTCTCTTTCCCTCCCATACCCTCAATCCCTATCTCATGAAAACCAATATCAAGTAATTGAGAAATAGCAGAGGATGGCTGAATGTTTTTGGGCGTACTTTATATGTTAGAGACAGATGGCTTTGGATGAATGGGTATGTGTCAAGGTGCAAATAGGCCAAATCCAGCTTTGCCGATGGGAAAACGTGATGAACTGACCAAGTCGAACACCATTTTGGCTTTTGGCAGCAGTAGGGATCAGGGATGAAAAGCCAGCTAGAGGTTAAAGGTGGCTTAAGGCTTTGGTTTGGTGACCAGCGAATTGAATTGTGGAGTGCCAATATAATGTGGGGGTCTGGTGGTTTGTGTGAGGAGGGACCGAGGAGGAAGAGGCTGTTGGGTTTGATTAAAATAAAATGAACGATTATTTGCTTTTTACCATTATTTAAACTTCATTTTGTTTACAAATTTATCATTCATAAGGCACTATTCTGTGTTTTAGACTGATTTCAAGAACAAAAGAGTAGAGAACAATTGAATACACCTTTCAGGATTTCTCATATAACCTGTTTTTGAGTTGCATGTTTCAGAACATTGAGAATAGAAAACACCCAACCAAACATTTCTGGAGACATATCTCTGTTTTTTTTTTTTAATAACATAAAATAGCTTTTTGGAAAGAAGGACTAGCTCCAAAGTCCAATGCATCAGTGTGCAAATATTGTATTTTTGCTTAATTTGGGTTTCTGAAATTTTCAAATTGACCTTAAAATCTTCAAAATTTCCGCATACAAATCAGACTCTTCCCTCACCCACCAATTCAAAATTTCCTCTTTGACTTCAATCTAAATATTCTTGTCAATTTCACATCACGTTACTCTGAAAATAATTTTCTGTCATTACTGGTAAAGTAGGTGTTCGGACTCACTGCACTCTTCAACTCTATATTGGGCATGATGGTAGCCTTTAGTGCAACCTGCTTTTGGGTTTTCAAAAGCAAAATGACGCGGCTTCGGATTGTTATAAGTGCTTCGGCTTGTGCCGTCGTTACGTTGTTTGTTGTGCTACAACGTCAACTTTGGGCTGATACAGTCCGCTCAACAAACTAATTTAGGTTTCTATTTCAATCGAGTAAACGTACACTCTTTTAGTTGAACCAACTTGGGCAATCGTTTGTGGTTGTCAAAACAACTTAGATGCTGTTCCGCTATTAACTGTTTAAGGAGTACCGCAGTTGGGTACAAAACAATAAATTCAGGTATTGGGTTTGTGTTATGAACATATGATACTCTTGTCAAAAACCTTATACCTTAATTTACTAGCATTTCCTGATATTTTTAAATCATCCAATGTTAAAATTCCTTGTTTTGCTGTTATAACTATTGAATTTATGATAATCTTAATCAAATTTCATTAGTGTTAAAAAATATTTTGTACTAACTGTGTCGGTTACAACTTTTTTTTTTTTTTTTTTTTTTTTTTTTTTCGGATTCTTTGACTAATTCTAAAATTTCAGGTCTAATTCTAGCATTTTAATTTTTGGTTTCAAACTCTAAAATTTGGCGGGAGGCCATGAATAAATTTTTATTTAATTTATAAAATTCGTTCTATACTTAATTATTGAGAATTTAAAAAAGGTCATTGCCCTTTTCTAAAAAAAAAAAAAAAAAAGGTTATTGCCCCGTTTCAAAATAGAGAAATACTAATGGATGTCTCTAGGGCAATGGTTAACAATTCATTTAAAGAAAGATTTTTTGGGGAAAAAAAATCAATGTTTTAACAGTTTTTTTCATTTATTATAAAAGTGGTGTCAAAATTTTCTTAAAATGAATTGTTAACCATTACCCTAAAGACACCCGTTAGCATGATCTTTCAAAATAAAACATACAAAAAATAAAAAGAAGTCATGAATCACGACCCATCCTAGGCCCCCTAACTTCCCCATGCGTGTGGTCCAATCAAATGTGTCCAAGACACCAAATATCTTTCTTTTTCTTTTGAGGAAAAAGAAACCTAATAATCTAATATAATATAATTTTTTTTAAGCCAATCTAATATAATATAATTAGGCGTTCATTTGCTACTCGTTTTCTAGTCAAAAAGGAGATAATTACACCGGTACCAAGCTAAAATGGAGATCTGATGTGTGTGTGCCGTATATTTTATACATAAATGGCTTAGAGCATGCATCATATGTGCATTCCTTACATGCATCATATAGATTGTTATTTGTTTTTATTGCTCTAACCTTGTTTAATGCAGTCTGCCCTTGTGTTTCTTTCTTGTTTTGTTTTTCCTTTTTGTTTACTCTCTTAGCACAATGGTTAGGAAAACTAGGGCAAACAAGAAAACCTCCACCCCCTCCACCCCTACTTTTGATAGTGATAGGTTTCAAACTGAGAAAAATCAAGAGACCTATGAGAAAGTTAACATTTTTAGGTAAAACTGGGCTGAACGTAAGGCTATACTTGATGAATTAGATCTGGAGATACGTAGGAAATTTGAGCATAAGGGCTGGTTACCACTCTTAGAGGTAGAGCATCCTCCTCCGGCTGCTTTGATTAGAGAGTTCTATTCGAACCTCTCTGTCCACTCCGATGCTTCCAACACTCAGTATGTGAAGAGTTGGATAAGGAGTGAGGAATATGACATTACACCCCCATGTAGTGGCCTCTGCTCTTGGTGTACCTTTGGTACAGCAGCCCGTGTACCCATACACTGAGTCCCCTTCTCTTAATGACATCATGTCTTTCATTACAGGTACCTCCATTAGTTGGGGTACTGATCCTCATATCACTTCTCATGAGCTTACTAAGCTCAATTATTTGTTTTTTTTTTTTTTTTTTTTTCGGATTTCTTGTCATTCTATTTGGCTTATCTCTCATTTTGAGAGATGTGCATTTTTGTATGCCTTAGTTACTGATGCTCTTATGAGTTTTCCTACTCTTTTTATTTGACCTGTTGTTGAGGTTCATAGGAGTAGTGCAAAATCTCATGGTCTTTTCTTCCCTGTCTTTATTCATAGGATTCTCTTAGACTTAGGTTTAGAGGATTTTCTCACGTCTAAGTCTATACACATCATAGCTCCTATATGTGCCACCTTTTTTCGGCAAAGAGCAGCTCAGATGAAAGTTAACTCTAAACGCCTTAGAGTTGAGTCTTCTACAAGTGCATCTCGGCCTCCTACATTTGGCGACCCCATTGCTGAGGAGTATGTTGATCCTATCGCCGCTGTTGATCCTCCACCTTCTTCTAGTGATGATTCTATATGAAGTTTGTTGGATACTGTGATGACTGTTCTGGCAGCTCATGGACAAACTTTGGTGGATGTACTTATTGAGCTTCATGCTTTACGAGTGGATTTTGTGAGTGCTAGACATTCTTCTCCATCTCCACCTTTTGATGATGATTCTTGATTGGCCTTTGGCAATTCGTCACAAAAAGGGGGAGTACATATGCATGCATATTGATATGGGGAGCTTTGAGTTTTTGTTGATAGGGGGAGTTGTTTTTGTTTTGGAGCTAGATTTATCTAGGTGCTTCCTTGATGTATTTCTTTTTATTTGGCTCATCATGTATTTATTTTTATGCGTTGTATACGTTAAGGGGAGATAATTTGTTCTATGTTTCTATTATTGTTTCTTGTTTCACATATGATACATTGGTTATTGATTTATATTATGAGGTTATTCATGGTATATGTCTTTTATTTTATGTGTTGTGAAAACAAGAATTTTTTTTTTTTTGTTTTACTTGTATTTTCTACACGTGTTTATGTGCTTGTTGAAGTGTTTCAGGAATATACAGATTAATTCAATCGTGGCTGCTGTCTACACTAGCAACTGATAGATAGTAGTTAGGTTGAATTATGTTTAGGGCATTTTAATTTTAAATGGGCTATTTTGTAACTTTGAGAATTTCATGTTTGTGATGTGTTTTGTCACGGATTTCCAAAGGGGGAGATTGTTAGGTTCTAAGACCTTAGGGACTAATGTATTAGAACTTCAATGTGTATTGTGTTAGTAAACTATGATCAAAACATAGAGTCTAGGTTTAGGCTTGCTCAAAGTATGTTTTGTTGTAAAGTTGGAATCGAGTGATTGCATAAATTATTGGTCACATTTCGCAAAGCTCGATCGATCGAAAATTAGATTCAATCAATCGAGATTCATGCAGTTTGCTTTTTCTGCGGAATTTCCAACTCAGCCAAGCCCGTTTGACGTGTAGGGTTTTATGTTTTATGTCTCATATAAAAAGAAAAACCTTAGCTACGTTTTAGATGTTTTTGATATACAGTGTGTTTGAATCTCTTGTGAGATCTAAAGGCGTTTACCTTTATACACACTTAGGGTTATCAAGATCGTGATTGATGTCAAGAGCTTGATGATCATTTTAGTTGCTGCACAAAGAACATTCAAGAAGATCAAGATTCACAAGTAGGAGAACTTGTGGTTGCAGTGGATCAAAGAAAGAAGTAGTCCATGAACTTGAAGCTGTTACGTGGTTGTGGGAGTAAGTTTTCTACTCGAGGTAGCAATAAGATGTTAATGGTCTAAGTCTTATTGTACAAATTTCAATTCTTTCATAGTGGATCTATTTTACCTTGATGATAGCTAAGTTAAATCCTCCCCAGGTTTTTTACCGGTTTGGTTTTCTTGGGTCATCAGATCTTTGTGTGTTCTTTATATTTCCGCATTATATTTGTTTTACATATTGTGATTCAACCTAGTGTTAATTAACAAACTTGTTAATCAATTGGAGATAATATTAGGTTAATCATACTGTGTTAAGGGGTTTAAAACTGTACAACTTGGTTTGTCTATTGATTCTTGCTTGTCCTCCCTACTCCCTAGCTTGTGACATTACGACTCTGCAATGTCACAAACCAGCCACAGTGCCGCTATCTTTCATCTTCCAATCAATTTGAACCTCCAAATCGATGACAAGGACCTTGTTTTAAATCCATCAAGCCAATCATTTATCTTTGCTTATAATTTGTAATGGAGAGAGAGAGAGAAAGAGAGAAAGAGAGAGAGAGAGAGTGAGATATGAGCTTAGAAATG